>NW_022196909.1:45761490-45769227 GCF_008632895.1 Mastomys coucha
CACACTCAGTCAGTCCTTACATATGACAGCCACAGTCAGTCAGTCCTTACATATGACAGCCACAGTCAATCATTACACACAGCAGCCACAGTCAGTCAGTCCTTACATATGACAGCCACAGTCAGTCAGTCCTTACACACAGCAGCCACAGTCAGTCAGTCCTTACACACAGCAGCCACACTCAGTCAGTCCTTACATATGACAGCCACAGTCAGTCCTAACTGAGTCATGAAGCTGCTTCCAGAAAAGGTTGAAGCTGTTTTGTAAAATGAAGGGATTGTGCCAGCCTGGCGGTCACACTTCACAGTCACATTTTTAAAAGTTTAAAAGGTCAGCAGGGCATGACACCTTTGATCCCAGCACTTGGGAGGCAGAGGCAAGCGGATCTCTGGAGTTCGAGGCCAGCCTGGTCTACAGAGCGAGTTCTAGCACAGCCAGGGTTATACAAGAAAAACCTTGTTTTGAAAAAACAAAACAAACAAACAAAAAGAAGTTTAAAATGTCAATCAGACTAGTTTCCTTAAAGGAGCTTCAACTATATATACGCACCATCTCCACCTGGGACCTGTCCTCTCATCTTTTCAAAAATGTCACTGGCACTAGACACTTACTCTCTAGACATGCTCGCCCTTGTCCCTCACAGGCCTCTCCACAACCAAGAGGACCTATGCACCGCCATGGCTTCTGTCCTTTCCATTTAGTGATCCTGGTCACATACAGACTTTCTCTTCTACCCTGAAATCCACTCAGGGTAGAACAACGTTTTTACAGTTGTCTTTGACAGGTCCCACTACATTGCTCAGGCTTGTCTCAAGCTCACCAGCTCCAGCCACCTCTCCAGGGCCAGCTCCCAGCCAGCCAGGAGCCAGGTGTATGTGACGGTGCTTGTCATCACTGAGACCTCGAAGGCACCCACACCTCCACACAAAAGGTCATGAGACTCAGTCCATCCCAGACCACAGCTGCACCAGAGCGGCCTGTCACACCTGTCTGTCCATCTTCACTGGATCAGTTAAGGTGTGACTGTCCTCCCGGGAGCCCACCACTAGAAGGTGACCTTCCCTTCCTCACACCTACCAAGGAAGCATCACATCCTCTCCGTCAACAGTCTGTCACAAAGTTTCACTCCAGTCAGCCACCGATCTCCCAGGGCATGCAAAATGCAAGTCTGCTAGTGTACTTCGTTGAAAAGAGCAACCTCCTCCAAAATTCCTGTCACCTATAAACTGGGGAGGACTTTTATTTGGAAACAGAGTCTTTGCAGATACAATCAAGTTCAAATAAAATAACTCAATACTAAAGAGACATACATCCTAATCCAATGACAGATACCCTCCTAATAGGGAAATGTTGATGCAGAGGCAGGAAGCAGAGGCGGAGACAAGAGAGAAACACTACCACCAGAGGCTCGAAATACCAAGGACTCGCTGAGCCACCGAACACTATGGAAGGAAGAGGGGGAGGGAGTCCTTCCCAAGAGCCTTCCTAGACAGCATGCAGCCCTGCTGACAAGCTGGGTGAGCCACTGGTCTCCAGACGTGTGAGAGAACAGTGTTCTATTGTAAGCAGTGCAACATGCGAGAGTTCACTCCACACAGCAGCTCTCAGAAATGAATGGAAGCCGAGTATAGCGGTGTTTAATCCCAGCACTCAGGAGGTCAAGTAGATCTCTGTGAGTTCAAGGCCAGTCTTGTCTACATAGTGCATTCCAGGACAACCAGAGACATACAGTAAGACCCATCTCAAAACAAACAAACAAACAAACAACGGAAGGAACAAAGGAAGGAAGGAAGGAAGGAAAGAAGGAAGGATAGATGGATGCTGGCTTGTCAGAGCTAATATGAACAGAGCACTTCTTATTTATTTATTTATTTATTTATTTTGATGAATAGATGGGTTTATTTAGCAGTAAGTTTGCTGAATAGATGGGTTTATTTAAGTAAAGTAAGTTTGAAACTCTTCCTTTAAGCAAGAGCACTACAGTAATTCTATCGGGACCAGACATTTCCTACACTGTCAAACATACAAAAGTTCCTCTGCACTTTCAACGCTGATCGACAAGCAGGTTCAGTCCATGCCCCTCTGATGTGTCTACCAACAGAGTACTTCTAACTGTCTGCTGTATAGGTGAATTCAGATACTGTGAATGTCTACAGCGTTAAAACAGACCAAGCACAGTATCTTTCCACCAAATCTTTGAGCTGGAGATAAACTGCAGGCAGAGTGATTCTCGACCACAGCTGGGTCTTTCTGATTCCAACTGCTGAAGGACTGAGAAAACTGTATGCAGGGACCTGAGTCAGAGCAGGCAGTTGTACCCCACCTCTACAGAGGCGCTCCCCAATCATTAATACCTATTAAAATCACAGCATTCAATGCCTGACACTTCTTCTACATGATTTAGCGTGGTGAGAGGGTCACCTGCTTAAGGACTAGGAACAGATCAAAGGCACTTCTGCAACCGCCCCGCCTTTTAAACTCTAAAACAAGCTTCCCTACTCTCAGTAGAGAGAATAGTAGCAGAATGGAATATAACTTCCATCTTTCTGTCAAATGTGCTAATTATGCCCAACTGGACATTCTGCTCAGCTCAAGCACTAAGGACTCAACCACCAGATGCCAGTGGCCTCGGATCACACGGGCCAGTATACCTTTTGCTGCATGACTGACAGAGGAGAGAGGTTCATCATCAGATGTGGAGCTGAGGTGCCGGGCAAGCTCCCCAATTCGCTTCTGTTTCTTGAGGGGGGCAGTGCATTCTGGGTCAGTTCTCCTCTTCATTGTTACTGCAACCATAAATCCCATCAGTCAGCTCTTATGTTAGAACTACTGGGAGGCAAGGATCCCGAATAACAGCCATCATCAGCTGGAGATGTGACCATTGCACTCATCTCCTAGTGCTAACAGCTGAGCAGCCCCTTCCTCCAAAAAGGTCCAGAAGGGAGGCTAGCCAAACTCTGTTTTTCAGGAACAATGGTTAGTTTTCCTAGGAAAGCAAGGCAGGGGGTGGGGGTGGGGGGGTGTGAGTACCTGTTATTCTATAACTTTGGAGGCAATACTGGCTATTCATAACAACGTTTACTGGAAGCAAATTATGAACCCTACTAAGTAACAGCTACCAGTATTTCCAAGGCCAGTCAGAGAATGATTTTTTCCATCACTTTTACCAGAACAATTAAGATGTTATTATATATGGGGAAAATGATGGGATTTCCTGTCTTGAAATGAGACCAAGCAGAGTGTAAGGCATAGAAGTCCTAGCTGAGTAACAACCAAGGGGGTGAAAGGGACAACAGATAGTTGTAGTAGTGGGATACAAACGACTCTTTTTTTTCCTTTAAAAATATTTTTTTGGGGGGCTAGAGAGATGGCTCAGCGGTTAAAAGCACCGACTGTTCTTCCGAAGGTCCTGGAAAGAGAAAAGACTTAAAATTTGGAGGTACACTATATCTTTGGGCAATAGGGACGCAGGGATACAAAACGGACTTCTCTGGCGCTTGAGTCAGACATGGTTTTAAGACCATGTGTTGTTTTCACTGTGAATCAACTACTCAATATTGACACATGGAAATCAGAGCCCGTTCAACTTATTTTCAAAATATTTGTTGGGGGGTGAGAGGGGCAGAATGAGCATCAGCAGTGGAGGCAAGAAAGCAATGGAATTTGAAGGGGGTAGAGCGATAACTCCCCTTGAAACCTAGCAAAATGCGTTTCCGAATTTCCAGCCCGAGGATGAACACGTGGACCCAAGGTGCAATCATGCCCATCTCAGGAGGCAGTTTCTTAAGGGACACTGGCAGCGCCTATCAGAGGAAAGCAGGAAGACCAGACGACTGAGCCAACAGAAAGCCAGGCCTGAGGAGCCACATTTTTACTTGACATCATAGATAGGTGAGCCTACTGGGAAGCTCGCCGCTGAGGCTTCGTCTAGTTACAGCACATAAAATGGGTCTACTTTAGCTCTCTTAAGTCGTCCGTGTGTGAGTGTGTGTGTGTGTGTGTGTGTGAGAGAGAGAGAGAGAGAGAGAGAGAGAGAGAGAGAGAGAGGGAGGGGTCACTGGGAACTCAGTATGGTCTGCGATGGTGCAGGTGAGGGAACAGGAAATAGCTTTGTAGAAGGCAAGGCGGCAGATACGAACGTCCCCTCCACCACAACGCCTTCGATGGGGGATGAGGGGGGGCTCGCAGGGAATCCAAGAGAATCGCCTCATTTCCTCGGCGAGGGAAAGGCCAAAGGGCTAGCGAGTGACCTACAAATGGCAGGCGCGCTGTGACCAGGCACTTCCAAGCGCCGCTACCCTCCCTGTCTGCAGAGGAGGAAAAGAAGGGAGCGCCGTCTCTCCAGCCGAGCTTCTCGTCTGGAAACGTCAGGTGTGAGACTGTGTGCGCGGCGGCCGGCCAGCGGCGGCATCGGAGAGGAGAAGCGGGGGCAGGAGCGGAGAGAGGCTACCACCAAGGGCGGGCAGAGTGGCCGCCACCAGGGAAGGATGCTGTGCCCGCGCGCCCGCGCGCCCGCCCGCTCGCACCCCCCGGGCCGCGCGCCGGCACTCACGCTGAGGGGACGGGGCGAGCTGCCGGCGAGCGGAGACTTAGGGATCAAGGCCGCCACGGTCGCCGCCGAGCCTGGCCCTGCAACCTCCTCCTCCTCCTCCTCCCTTACTTTCGTTTCCTCGCAGGGGCCCGGCTGGCTGCGCGGTCGCGCTCCGATCCCGCCCCGCGGGCGGCGCCGATTGATTGCGTCACGGCCCCGCAGGCCCCGCCCCCTCCGGGTTCAAGCTTGGCCCCTGGGAGCTGCCCGGGTCGCGCGGCTCTCCGGACCCGAGGCGCCTGCGCGGAAGGGCGACCTCGCAAGAATGGGGGGAATGAAGAGGGGAATACATTAGCCTTGTCTACGCCCTCCCGCTCTAAGGAAGAAAAAATCAATACTTCACCTCAGTTTATTCATCTTCTTATGGAGTACCTGAAGAGGAAAACCTCCCAAGATGTCTTAATAAATCATGTGGAGTCTTTATTATTTATGACCACTAGCTGGGCTGTCTCAGGCAGAGACTAGCTGGAAGCACCCTGGAACCTCCGGTGTGTTCGACATTTTAAAGACAAGGACCACAACTGTGATGCCTTTCTGTATACAGAAAGGCAGCTCCAGACATGTGCAACAAGCAAGCATTGCTTTTTTTTTTTTTTTTTTTTTTTAAGAAGCAGAGAGATAGCAATGAAATGGTCAGGCAGTTAACCTTTAGGTCAGAATCACAATCACATGGTATAGGAATTTACGGCTGATCCAGAGACTAATTTAGGATAGGAATTTATGGCTGGTCGAAGTGACTAGAGACAAGTTTTTGCCCAAGATAGTTTTAGCAATGAAAAGTATTCTTAGGAGCTAGGCGGTGGTGGTGCACACCTTTAATGCCAGCACTCAGAAAGCAGAGACAGGCAGATCTCTGTGAGTTCGAGGCCAGGCTGGTCAACATAGCTAGTTCCAGGACAGCCAGGGCTATATTGTGAGACCCTGTCTTGGAAACAAACAAACAAAAAAAAAAAAATTCCTAGGCAGGGTTTCACAGTGTGGTATAACTGGTAGCACACTACAGTATCATCATTATATAGATTTAAGAACACAGGAGAGATGGCTCAGAGGTCCTGAGTTCAATTCCCACCAACCACATGGTGGTTTACAACCATCTGTAAAGAGATCTGATGCCCTCTTCTGGTATGTCTGAAGACAGCAACAATGTACTCATATATAAAAAAATAAATGAGTATTTTTTAAAAAATGTTTAAAGAACATAGTCAGAGCCAGACAGTGGTGGTGCACGTCTTTAATCCCAGCACTTGGCAGACAGAAGCAGACAGATTTCTGAGTTCCAGGCCAGCCAAGTCTACAGAATGAGTTCCAGGACAGCCAGGGCTACACTGAGAAACCCTGTCTTGAAAAACCAAAGGGGGCGGGGGGGAAAGAACACAGAGACAAAAGGAAGCTGGCCAAGGTCAAAGATCTGTTCCTATTCCATGGGACACATTTAACAGTGGACTAGGTATAGCTCAGTGTCAAGACTGTGCCTGGTGCACACCTGGTCCTAGGTGCAATTCCCAATGCCTCAGACAAAAAGAAAGAATGCTGTCTGTGGCATTTGACCACATGGGCTGAGATGGACTATCATCTCTAACCCCTCTTCCCATTTTCAGACCAATATAACTTTGTTGGACATTCTCAGCTGTGTCTGTCTTTTAAACCCTGAGAATCCAAATGTCAACATATGTTCTCCCATAATGCTGCTCTTTAAAAAAGGATTTGATTTTTTATTTTATATGTATGCGTGTCCTGCATGCACGTATGTATGTGTGCCACATGCATAGAGTGCCTGTGTAAGTCAGAAGACAGCATCGGGTCCCCTGGAACTGGAGTTACAGATAGGTGTGAGTGCTGTACTGAACCCAGGTCTGGAAGAGCAGTAAGTGCTCTTAACCCCTGACCCATCTCTCCAGCCCCTTTCCCGGGTGACTGGCACCATATGATTTAGCCTGTTTATTCGTCCGGAGATCTGTTGAGTTTACCTTTTCTTCATTTCTCTGAAGCCAACAATACACTTGAGACTTGAGTTCAAGTTCACCTTCTACTTGTCTGGTAAACATCACCTACCTTATCACACCTCTTCTCCCCTCCCCCTGTTAGCATCCAGAACCTGCGGCAGATATGGGCGGGTCCACAGACCTGTCGCCAGGGCAACGGCCACCATATTCCCAGAATCCATTGAGTTCAGCTCCCACCTTTACCTGGACTGCTACGATATGGGTACTTTCCTCCATCTTTCTCTCTTTTCTTCTCTCTCTCCCCTCTCTCTCTTCCTGCGCCGCTAACCCCCTACCTCCTCTTAATTAAACCTCTTACACGTGGAACTGCCTGAGCCTGGTGTCCTGCAGACGCGTCCCGCCGCGACCCAAACCCATCATTTTGGTGCTGAACCCCGGGATAGTGGCAGTTCGCGTCTACCAACCCTGCTCCACACCACCGGGGCAGACAGGGTACACCGCCCCTCCAACCCTCCCACCGCCGCCGCCGCCACTACTCTGCCCCGCGCGGGGAACACTCCCATTGCTGCCACGCAGAGAACACTCCCATCACCGCTGCAGGCTGCAGCGGCTGCTATCGGCATGTCCCGCGTGCGGAGACCGCGGAGCGAGAGAGCAGTCCCAGCACTGCCAATCAGGCGGTATAGGTACTTGACTTCACAGCCCCCTCACCTGGCAGCTGCTCACCAGACACCGCGGAGACATAACCACGTGAGCTGTACCCCACTCAGGCACCATTCAATTCAGTTCCATGTTTTCCATTTACCAGACCGCTTATAACCAGCCACACAGACACCAGACACCGGCATATTAATTAATAGGATCAGTCAGGGGGAAGACCTCCAGATTTCCAGATAAGGTCTGGCCAACCTTCCCTGGAATTTATGGAGTACAGCCCCCCTTGACATACGCGTTAGGACGTTCTGACACTGGGTGCCCCTCCCTCGGAGGTAATTCTCATCCCTAATACTTCCTGGGCTACAACCCTCAAACCCCTGGATCCAGGGTGAGTTACTTTCCCACGCAGGCCACCGGGCCCTGCCAAATTGCCACTAGGGTTTCTCGTGACTTGAAACCACTAGCTTTGGCTGTTATTTTTCTTGGTGCTTGGATTGTTCTCAGGATGCTGGTACGAACATCCAACCACCCCCCAGTGGGTTCCAGAAT
>NW_022196909.1:45770232-45770391 GCF_008632895.1 Mastomys coucha
GTAAGCAACTTCTGATGACCTATTTCTTCTCCCAGAGCTACCCTGACATAAGAGCCAAACTTAAAAAATTAGAGAGGGGACCCCTGACTCTACAGGCAGAAGTCTTAGCGCTGGCCTTCAAAGTGTACCATGGAAGGGATGATAGGATACGCAAGCAGA
>NW_022196909.1:45770445-45770614 GCF_008632895.1 Mastomys coucha
CTGCTGATTGCCCTCATGTTATGCAAAACAAAGGGACATCACTCCCAGATAACCCTCCAACTGATCTCTTAGGCTTGGCTATGGCGGACTGAGGAGGCTCAAACTCCCCCGACTACTGCCATCACTAGCAGGGAGCCCAGGGTAAATATTGTAGTATGTGGGCGGTCCA
>NW_022196909.1:45774907-45782495 GCF_008632895.1 Mastomys coucha
TTCCTCCCCCTCCTTCTCTTCCTCCTCCTCCTTCTCTTCCTCCTCCTCCCTCTCTTACCCCCCTAAGGCTTTTGCAGTAATCTCCAAATTAAGATGCCTGTCTCCAAGCATCTCTATTGGAAACTGAAGGGTTGTGGGGCTTTTTTATTGTTGTCTTGTTTGTATTATCCTGTGGGAACCTGTGGCAACCCATCAATGATTCGAACCTGCCTACGTCTTCCGACAGCTCTTAGGATGGCACCAATGTTTTCTGGGTGGCCTCGAAGACCTCCAGCCTTGTCCTACTAGGCCCCCCCTTCCCACCCTCCTGGTCCCGTCTCTCTCAAATACCATGTCCCTAAGGGTTCCTCTCCCTGCTTTCTCTCAATGGACCATCCTTTCCCTCCATGGCGCTAAAGTCCACTTACCCCTCAGGTTTGTGTGTAGTGCTGATAGTAAAATTTGCATTCTAGACAAGTGGAAATAGCTTAGTCGGGATCCCCACGACACCCAAGGCTGCCCCAGATAACCAGAACCCAATGACATCACTCACCTAAGATAACCAGACAGTCCTAGAACCACATGACACCCACTGGACGGTATGCAAACGGAGACTACGAGCAATGTTCTGCTCTGCAAGTCTGGAGAAGACAATACCATGATCCGCCCTGTGGCTGAAGAGTCTCCCCCAGGATCCTGGCCTAACAGAGACTTCTGTTAGAGACTGGACCTGACCCTCAGCTAGGATATGTCCAACAGAGGAGCGGCCTTGGGGAGATAAGCTTGGGACATAGTTAGGAATTTAGAGTGTGACCATTGTGTGACGACCCTCAGCATCGTAAACTAGAACTCTTGTTATTCCGTGTGTATCTGCCATGCATCCCTATGCTCTTGCTGGAAACACTGGGTTTAGCGCTTTCCTCTCTGTTCCTCTCTGGAAACCTTCCCAGAGTTCACAAGAGTATTTCTATTTAGGAAAACTAGCAGGCCCTGCTTCCCACCTCCCACCACACCATCTAAAAAGATTCTCAGGTTGAGGCTTGGTGGCAAGAGCATGAGACTCTGAGCCATCTCACCGACCTCTGAAGAATCTTAAACTATAGAAAGTCACTGTCAGTGGAGAGACAGAAGATGTAAAATAAATAAATAAATAAATAAATAAATAAATAAATAATAAGTGACTGAGAATTAATTAATGGAAAACACAGTATAACTGTTGTGTGTGGCAGCGGCAGATCTCTGGGTTTGAATCCAGCCTGCTCTACACAGTTGAATTCCAGGCCAACCAGGGAGATCCTGTCTCAAAAACCAAGTAAGAGAGGAAGGAAAGGAGGCGGGGGGAGGAGGAAGGGAGGGGGAGGAAGTGGGAAGGGAAGGGGGAGTAGAAACAGTATCAAGGACTATTTCATAAGTTGGGCTCAATAGCGTAAGAGAGACAATAGGAGAGTCACAAAACTTGAAGACTCCAGAAAGAGTAATGTTTAGAAAATGCCTGTGAGGAATTAAACTTACAGTTCGGACAATAAAAGTCTCTAGCCCGGAGGTGGTGGCTTACACCTCTAATCTCAGCACTTGGGAGGCAGGCAGGTCTCTCAAGGCTAGCCAGGGCTACACAGAGAACTCCTGTCTGGAAAAACCATGAAAGACACAGAGACAGAGACAGAGACAGAGAGACAGAGACAGACAGAGACAGACAGAGAGACAGGGACAGAGACAGAGACAGAAGGTAGGTTGGTTCTACAGTGAGCCAGTGTTCCAGGCTGAAGATGGTTCTGGAAGCCTCTACCAACAGCAGGAAAAGCTGTATCAACCCACCTGAAAGTCAAGAGCTGGCACCTGGACTGATCATCGGTCCTGCACCCAAGCTTGCTTTACACAGGCTTGTTTCGAAGCCTCCAGGCTGTGATTGGCTAAGATTCCGTTTCTTGGTTACTTGGGCAGGTTTCATTACCTTTCTTTACACATCAAGAGAGGTTACAATGTAACATACATGGAGCAGACCTAGGCCAAATATGATGAGCCAAGGTCAACTTGAGGGTCAATTTGATTACGTTTTTAACAGTATCCAAGTTCAACAAAGAACATGACAGGGGGAGGGAACAGAGATGGGGTAGGCTAGAACTTCAAAAACCAAAACCAATAGATTTAACACTTGGCATCAGAGTCACAGAAGAAAAATGGGAAAGAAAAGCAAACAAACATGGGCTAGAGAGATGGCTCCGCAGTTAAGAGCACCGGCTGCTCTTTCAGAGGTCCTGAGTTCAGTTCCCAGCAACCACATGGTGGCTCACAACCATCTGTAATGGGATCCGATGCCTTCTTCTGGTGCATCTGAACACAGCTACAGTGTCCTCATATACATAAAATAAATAAATCTTAAAAAAAAAATTGGGGGGTTGGAGAGATGGCTCAGTTGTTAAGAGCACCAACTGCTATTCCGAAGGTCATGAGTTCAAATCCTAGCAACCACATGATGGCTCACAACCATCCATAAAGAGATCTGATGCCTTTTTGTGGAGTGTCTGAAGACAGCTACAGTGTACTTACATATAATAAATAAATAAATCTTTAAAAAAAAATTGGGGGCAGAAAAAAATATTTTGAACTCAGAGTTTTGTATGGTTGGGGCACTGCAAGTCTAAGGCAGCACCATGTAGCAGATTAAGGGCTGGCGTGATGGCTTAGGGGGTAAGAGCACTGACTGCTCTTCTGAAGGTCCTGAGTTCAAATCCCAGCAACCACATGGTGGCTCACAACCACCAGTAATGAGATCTGACGCCCTCTTCTGGTGCGTCTGAAGTCAGCTACAGTGAATTACACCAGAGCGAGCAGGGCTAGAGTTCAATTCCCAGCCACCACACACGATGGCTCGTGACCATCTGTACAGCTACAGTGTACTCATACACATAAAATAAAGAAAATAAAATAAATCTTTTAAAAAAACAGATTGATATATTGAGTTCTGGGCCAGCTTGGAGTACAGAATGAAAATCTGCCCAAAGAGACAGGAGTGGCACAACCTTTAATCCCAGCACTCAGGAGGCAGAGGCAGAAGAATCTCTGTGAATTCAAGGCCGGCCTGGTCTATATCTTGAGTTCAAGGTCAGCCAGAGTTACATTGTAAGACTCTCTCTAATAATAGTAATAATAATAATAATAATAATAATAACAACAACAACAACAACAATGGCTTTTCTATTATATAATAATTTTAATATATTGCTTATTATATTTGTTATTTAACATTTTATATAATATTTAATAGTCATTTTAAACCATAAGTAGCCCAACTAGGTAAACATACTTTCAAATTCTTTTTTTTAGTTTTTCAAGACAGGGTTTCTCTGTGTAGTCCTGGCTGTCCTGGAACTCACTCTGTAGACCAGGCTGGCTTCAAACTCAGAAATCTGCCTGCCTCTGCCTCCCAAGTGCTGGGGTTAAAGGTGTGCTCCACCACTGCCCAGTTCAAATTCTTAAATATGGGGCTGGTGAGATGGCTCAGCGGGTAAGAGCACTGACTGCTCTTCCGAAGGTCCTGAATTCAATTCCTAGCAACCACATGGTGGCTCACAACCACCTGTAATGGGATCCGATGCCCTCTTCTGGTGTGTCTGAAGGCAGTGCAGTGACTGTGGATTCATAGAAATATAATAAATAACTCTTTAAATATTTATTTAAAAATGAATGTTTAGTCATCCTGAACACACAGCTGTAATCCACATACTTGGGAGGAAGAGTGATGGAGATTTCCAACACATCTCATCAGGAAGTTTTAGACCATGCTAGGCTACCTGAAACCCTGCTCAACAACAAAAAGCTGGTTCTTTGATAAGACCAGTAAATTCACTACATTTCTTTCCAGATTATCAGACAGTAACAAAAGGTTACAAAATTACCAATGTCAGGATGAAACAGGGGACATCTTACAGATGTTAAATAGTAATACAAATATTAAGACTTTCTTTTTTTTTTAAAGATTTATTTTACTTATTTTATGCATATGAGTACACTATAGCTGTACAGATGGTTGTGAGCCATCACGTGGTTGCTGGGATTTGAACTCAGGACCTCTGCTCACTCTGGCCCTGCTTGCTCTGGCCCCGCTCCACTCTGACTCCATGATTATTTATTATTATATGTAAGTACACTGTAGCTGTCTTCAGACACACCAGAAGAGGGCATCTGATCTCATTACGGATGGTTGTGAGCCACCATGTGGTTGCTGGGATTTGAACTCAAGACTTTCAGAAGAGAAGTCAATGCTCTTAACTGCTGAGTCATCTCACCAGCCCTGTTAAGATTTTCATAAAGACATTCTGAGATCTTCTATTCACCAACTGATTTGGGCCAATTCCTTAACAACTACAAATTACTGGAACTTATCCAAGACACAATAGAGAACTGACTAGTCCTGTTTCTACTAAAGAAATTGCATTCATAGTTGTTTTCTTTTTAAGCATCCTTTAAAAGCTTGAAATCCAAATGATGCTTTAGTTTCACTTTTTGTTTGTTTGTTTGCTTTTTTTTTGAGACAGGGTTTCTCTGTGTAGCCCTGGCTGTCCTGGAACTCACTCTGTAGACCAGGCTGGCCTCCAACTCAGACATCCACCTGCCTCTGCCTTAGTTTCATTTCTGTTACTGAGATAAAACACCCTAGCAGAAAAGAACGAAGGGGAGCAAGGGCTCACCTTAGCTACAGTGGTTGCAGTCCATCATCGAAGGGAAGTCAAGGCATCAGGAGCTTGGAGCAGCTGGTCACATCACACCCACTGTCAAGAGCATGGAGCATGCTCAGCTCACCCTCCCACGTAATAGCCCAGGACAACAAGCCTAGGGAATGGTGCCGCCCACAATGGGCTGGGTCTCCCCACATCAAGGAACAGTCAAGACTAATCCCTCAAGGTCATATTCACAAGGCAGTCTGGCTGTCCCGCATGGAGCCTCTCTCTCTTCCCAGATGATTCTAGGTCGGGTCAACCTGGCAACAGGAACTAGGCATCCAAGTTGGCTTCCCTGCTGACAGCCACAGACATATGAAGAAGTAACAAGAACGCTGTAACATGTCTTCCAGAGAATAGTTTTTAAGAGGCACACTTTCTAGAATAGTCTCCAAAGCCAGCAGGAACCTGCTATCAAAACCAGATTCAGACAACAGAAGAACTTGTAGAACAAAGTCCTTCACGACATGAGTACAGAAACAAAAATATGAACAGACCAAGTCTAGAGGGTTCACTTTTCCATCTCTACAAGTACAGTACTCCTGAGGAACGGGTGTGAACAAAAGAGCCGGCACATGCATATCCCTAGTTTTGTTCATTGTCACAGCAGAAATGTAAAACTTTGTGAAAGAAGCTGGGCACAGAAGAGTTATCATGCTCAGCTCACCCTCCACACTTAATAACCCAGGACCACTAGCCTAGAGAATGGTGCCGCCCACAGTGGACTGGGTCTCCCCACATCAGTGACCAGTCAAGACGATCCCTCAAAGTCCTATGTATGGTTTACATAAACTCAAGGGCAACGCAAATGACTCTTGATGCCAGGGCAGTGGTTGGTTTTGAGCCAAAGAAAAATGTACTGACCACAAACGTGAGGAAACCCGGAAACTGGAAATATGTTATATATTGATGTGGTGATGGCGTAAGTGAAACTGCAGTCAAAACTCACTCAACCGTTATTCCCTGAAGACCGGTGATTCCACTCCCGTGACCTTACCTCATCAAGGCAAAGTTAACGTGTAGGTGAATGAAAGCACTGAGCAGGCTGTGGCTGGGACCAGTGACAGGACTCAGCCTGGCAACCCTGAGTTCCACTCCCAGGAACCCAAAGGACAGAAAGGCAGAACTGACTTCTCTAAGTTGTCCTCTGGCCTTCGCATGTGAACTGTGACATGTGTACATGTGCACGCACACGCGCGCGCGCACGCACACACACACACACACACACACACACACACACACACACACACACGCGCGCGCGCGCACACACACATACATGTATATGTGTACAGACATACTATATCTAAAATGTAAAAGAGAGAAGGCTGCTATTTGGTTTATGTAAGAAATTTCAATTGAAGATTATTATTATTATTATTATTATTATTATTATTATTTTGGTTTTTTGAGACAGGGTTTCTCTGTATAGCCCTGGCTGTCCTGGAACTCACTTTGTAGCCCAGGCTGGCCTTGAACTCAGAAATCCGCCTGCCTCTGCCTCCCAAGTGCTGGGATTAAAGACATGTGCCACCACCGCCCGGCTTGTAAGATTATTTTTGACATTTGTGTTTTACAGACGTCAATTTTTTTTAAAGATTTTTATTTATTTATTTTTAACTTTTTTTTTTTTTAGATTTATTTATTTATTATATGTAAGTACACTGTAGCTGTCTTCAGACCCTCCAGCAGAGGAAGTCAGATCACTCCTTATGGATGGTTATGAGCCACCATGTGGTTGCTGGGATTTGAACTCAGGACCTTCGGAAGAGCAGTCGGTGCTCTTAACCGCTGAGCCATCTCGCCAGCCCCAAATTTTTTTTAAAAGATTATTTTCTTTTATGGGTGTTTTTGACTACATGCATGTCTGTGTACCTTGTGCCTGTGTACAAGGTACCTGTGTACCTTGTACGTGGAGACCAGAAGAATCGCTGGATCTGAAAAAGCAGTCACTACTTTTAATCATTGAGTCACCTTCCCACCCATTTATTTATTCATTTGTTTATTTTATTTTATTTTATTTTATTTTATTTTGAGTTAGGGTCTTACTATGTCCTGAAAGTCACTCCATAGAGCAGGCTGGCCTTGAACTCAGAGATCCACCTGGCCTCTGCCTCCAAGGTTCTAGTGCTGGGATTAAAGGTGTGAACTATCACTCCCCAGTAATGTATTTAGTTTTTGGAAATACTCTACTTTTGTGTGTGTGTGTGTGTGTGTGTGTGTGTGTGTGTGTGTGTGTGTGTCTAAGCATGGGCACACACAATGGCCAGAAGAGGATGTCAGGCCCATTGAAGTTGAAGCCACAGGTATTTGTGAGCAGCCCAATGTGGGTGGCAGAGGACCAAACTTTAGTGCTCTGCAAGAGCAGCAAGTGTCCTTAACTACTGAGCCATCCGTCTAACCCTGACATTTAATTTTTAATTTGTTTCAGTGGTCATAAATGGGGATGGTTTCATGGCTAAAGTTAAAAATAGCATTGTACAGGTGAAATTAAAACTTCCAGGATTTTCTTTAAAAAAAAAAAAAAAAAATCAAAGCGGGCCGGTGAGATGGCTCAGGGGGGAAGAGCACTGACTGCTCTTCAGAAGGTCCTGAGTTCAAATCCCAGCAACCACATGGTAGCTCACAACCATCTGTAATGAGATCTGATGCCCTCTTCTGGTGCGTCTGAAGACAGCTACAGTGTACTTACATATAATAAATAAATAAATCTTAAAAACAAAAAATCAAAGCCAGAATAATCCGCTCTGAAAAAACACAATAGTTGTCCAGGATTTTTGTAGGTTGGTTGTATTTCTTTTCTCTGAAGATTAAGAGTTCATCATCGCCGGGCGGTGGTGGTGTACGCCTTTAATCCCAGCACTTGGGAGGCAGAGGCAGGTGGATTTCTGAGT
>NW_022196909.1:45782590-45793397 GCF_008632895.1 Mastomys coucha
AAAAAAAAAAAAAAAAAAAAAAAAAGAGTTCATCATCCCTTATGTCAATATCTTTAAGAATTTTGAATCACTTTTTGTAATGTAAGAAACAGATTCTGTAACTATGACTCAACTTAGAAGCCATCAAGGTGGAAACAGCTTTGAAAGAATTCTGAAGTATTCCAGAATTTTCTTTTCAAAGAAAACACCAGAATTGTACATTAAAAAGGCATGTCCTTCAGCTCCTTCCGAATCGACCACTTGGCCGAGAATGTTCTAATATTTTTTAGTAGTGCCCATAATCTTCACTTCCTAACCCTGAATTGAAAGGTTAGACTCATTCTCTTGGTTAAAAGGACCTTCCAGGCAAGCCAATACATCAATAAAATTCCTTTTTAATAATGTCTGTGGAGTGAGTTCTCTTTTTTTTTTTATTCTTCTTTTTTATTTCAGTTAAAGTAAATATTTCTGCCTTTAGCTCAGAAAAGCACTTCAAGACGTATTTTCATGACGGGGCAGCTGCAGACTTCTGCGAGGCACAAAAGCAATTTGTGGTTTCTTCTGGTATCTTTCAAAAAACTGTTTAAATCTTTTAGAGGCTTGTAATAAGAATCTTTGTGGTGCACGTCCATGAAAAAATACACTATATATGATATATGTGTAAATAAATTATATATATTAAGATAATAATGCCACCGAGAAGGCGGCTCTCATTAACTCAACCTGGCTAGATACATGACCAGGTACGCTGGCTGGCCCCTCTGTGCGCAGTGGCAAGGGTTTATTTCCAAAATTTATTTGGCAGGAAGAAAAAAAAAATCCTTTTTACTATTTCCAAGCTGTTCAAAGCCTTCTTCGTAGTTCGCAAAAGGATGCATAACACAGGAATTCTTTGATGGCTTCAGTGTGCACACAAGAAAGGAGAGAGCTGACTACATGAAGAGATGTCTGTTGGACGCGTAACTTACTGAGATATCCTTTCAAGTTGGGGAGACGTGACATGCACATTCAAAGTTGCTGGTATCAAACTTCAATTAAAATCAATTCTTGCGCACATACATGCGCACGCGTGCACACACTCACACCCCACCACCACCACCACTCTGCCCATTCTCTCTCTCTTCTTCAGGCCATGCAGGTATACATGAAGATAGAGCACTCCTACATTAAAAAAAATACATACATAAACCAACTTAAAAGTTTAAACCAGGGCTGGAGAGATGGCTCAGTGGTTAAGAGCACTGGCTGCTCTTCCAGAGGTCCTGAGTTCAAATCCCCCCACCCACATGATGGCTCACAACCATCCATAATGAGATCTGACCCCCTCTTCTGGTGTGTCTGAAGATAGCTATAGTGTGCTTACATACTTAAAGTAAATAAAATAAAATAAAATAAGTTTAAACCATGGGAGGCAGAGGCAGGCAGATTTCTGAGTTTGAGGCCAGCCTGGTCTACAGAGTGAGTTCCAGGATAGCCAGGGCTATACAGAGAAACCCTGTCTCGAAAATCCAAAAAAAAAAAAAAAAGTTTAAACCATACAGAAGTATACACCTTTAATAGGGGGTGACATTGGGCAGGAGACAGAGCCACACATATAACAGAGGCAGAGTGAATCTCAGGCCAGCCAGAGAGATCCTTTCAATAAATAAATAATACACACATGATAAAGGTGGAATACATGCGGTTCAGCTCATTTAAAATTTTTCTTTTTGAAATTATTTCAATTAAGAGAAAAGGTTAAGAATACTACAGATTATTTCTACACACATACCCTTTTATTGTTATTGTTTTGTGTTTGTTTGACAGGGTTTCACTGTATAGACCTGGTAGCCTAGAACTCACTCTGTAGACCAGGCTGGCCTTGAACTCACAGAGGCCTCGCTGCTTCTGCTTCCCAAGTGCTGGGATTAAAGGGATGTGCCATCATGCCTGCTTCCCCTTTTATTTCTACATTTAATAGCTCTCTTATAGTTTTCTGTATTTTTTTATGTTCATTTTTCCATATGAGCAAATATATTACTTTTATAAATAATTTGAGATTGTGGGCAAAATGCATCTGTATGCCAAAACACTACAGTGTTTGTATCACAAACACAAGGATAGCCCTTACTTACCCTTAATTATCAAAACAAGCAAGTTAACATTATTAATATGGCCCAGTAATCCAGGTACCTTATTTATGCATTACTAATTGTCTCATAATGTCCTTTGAAGAAAATAATCTTTCCCCCCAATCCTGGAACCAATCCTCATGTGCTATCTAATACAAATAGGTCTTAGATGCAAACGAAAAGCAAATGGTTGCATAGAATATGTAGCCTAGTGCATAGAACTGAGGCTCTTCATGTACTGGAAAGGAATTCTGAGTATATTAAGTAAAAAGAAAGTATATCCTCAAAAGGATTAAAATGGTGTGGAGAGAGGGGAGAGAGGAGAGAGAGAGAGAGAGAGAGAGAGAGAGAGAGAGAGAGAGAGAGAGAGAGAGGAGGAGGAGGAGGAGGAAGGAGGAGGAGGAAGAAGAGGAAGAGGGAGAGGAGGGGGAAGAGGAAAAAAGGAAAGAAAAAGAAAAAAAAAGAAAGGTCCCAGTAGCTGTACAGGTGAGAACAATTCTCCAAACCAAATAGACTAGATCTGAAGTTGCTCTGAAGTTGCCACCTCTGGTGCCAGGGTACCTGCATCAAAATCTTTCTTTTTTTTTCTTTGTTTTTTTGTTTTGTTTTGTTTTGTTTTTTTGAGACAGGGTTTCTCTGTGTAGCCCTGGCTGTCCTGGAAGTCACTCTGTAGACCAGGCTGGCCTCAAACTCAGAAATCCACCTGCCTCTGCCTCCCAAGTGTCGGGGGATTAAAGGCGTGCGCCACCACTGCCCGGCTTACATCAAAGTTTGAACGGCAAATATCCTTGACTGTGGGCAATGCTATGAGTATTGATTGGCTATGAATGTTCCTAGAAACTAGACAATCAGCCCCCATCCTCACCTAATCCTGAGCCTGGTGGTGTTGTCTACCAATTCCCTCCTATATAACACTGGAAGGAATCTTGTTAAGAATCAGTCTGTTCTCAAATAAAAACAAAACAAAACAAAACAAAAAAATCAGTCTGTTCGCCAGGTAGTGGTGGCTCACGCCTTTAACCCCAGCACTTGGGGGGCAGAGGCAGGCGGATTTCTAAGTTCGAGGACAGCCTGGTCTACAGAGTAAGTTCCAGGACAGCCAGGGCTACACAGAGAAACCCTGTCTCAAAAAATAATAATAATAAAATAAAATAAAAATAGGATATTCTGCTGGGCATAGTGGTTTACATCTTTAATCACAGCACTCGGGAGGTAGCAGCAGGCGGATCTCCTTTAAGTTCAAGGTTATCCTGGTCAACATAGTGAGTTCCAGGACAGCCAGAGCTACAAACGGAGACCCAATTTCAAAAAAACAAACAAGCCAACAACCCAAAATCCAATCAACCAACCAAAACAAACTAAACCCAAAAGTGCATTCTGGCTAAGTGCATTCCGATGATACCTGGGATGTGATTTAGGCTTCGTTTTGCACCCACTAAGTGGGGGTGCACTTAGAGATGGCGTAACCAGGGCTCATAGCTATGGATAACATGCCCAAGGCCACACAGTTCGAATCAGCGGGACTGCGATTCAACCCTAGCAGTCTAGCCTAGGTTAGTGGAAGGCCTTAGTCTCAGCTGCCATTTCCCAAGCTTGCCAGGGGAAGACGTTGTCATTCCCATGGGTCCCTGACATAGCTGTGCTCATCTTGACAACACACACACTCTCTGGGCTTCCTCTGCTCACACTCCTTCTCTTCTCCAACTGTGGCATGCTCAAGGGATGTGGTGTTCAGAAGGGACAAAGTATAATGGTGAATGGTCAATCTATGAGACTGGTGGTCTTTGTAGACGGAATCCTGTTGGGGGACAGTTTCCAGCTCTGTATATTCAGGTGTTGATTTCTACGCTCACACATCTGTTTGCAGTGCAGATGTCGGCATCTCTGGTCTGCCTCAGTGTTATGTGAAAATTGTTCTTCACCACCTCTGATTGGTTAATAAAGTGCTGATCGGCCAGGAGCTGGGCAGAAGAGAATAGGGCAGAACTTCTTTTTTTTTAAGGTTTATTTATTTTATGTGTATGAGTACACTGTAGCTGTTACAGATAGCTGTGAGCCATCATGTGTGTGGCTGCTGGGAATTGATCTCAGGACCTCTGCCAGCCCCGCTTGCTCCGGCCCCACTCTGACGTAATTTACTGTAGCTGTCGTCAGACAGCACCAGAAGAGGGTGCCCGATCTCATTACGGGTGGTTGTGAGCCACCATGTGGTTGCTGGGATCTGAACTCAGGACCTTCGGAAGACCAGTCAGTGCTCTTACCCGCTGAGCCATCTTGCCAGCCCAGGGCAGAACTTCTAATCCCAGTCTGGGGGTTGGGGAGGGGGCGGACTGAGAAAAAAAGTAAAGGGGAGCCAGGTGGTGGTGGCGCACACCTTTAATCCCAGCACTTGGGAGGCAGAGGCAGGCGGATTTCTGAGTTCGAGGCCAGCCTGGTCTACAGAGTGAGTTCCAGGACAGCCAGGGCTACACAGAGAAACCCTGTCTCTAAAAAAAACCCCAACCCTTCCCCCCCCCCCAAAAAGTAAAGGGGATAAAGGGGAGAGAGCACGTGGATGGACCAGGAGGATTCGCCATTTGGACTCTGAGGAAGTCGGACATATTGAACTGAGAAGAAACCAGCCATGTGGCTGAATTCGGGTTAGAATAAGCAGGATGCTAAGTTGAGAGTCGGGGAACCAGCCTAGTGTATGGCTTATGCATTTATTCATAAATAAGTCTCTGGGTCGATATTTGGGAACTGGAGTGCAGGTGGACAAGCCCACAGTTACAAAGCCAAGGTGCTGAGACATCTTGCCTCTGATGATACATGCGCGAAGGTGTTGACTGGTTTAAGAGAGGTCTGAGGCCGGAGAGGGGGCTCAGTGGTTCAGAGCCCTCTCTCTGTCCCTTCAGGACCAGGCCATTTATCATGCATGGCAGCTCACAATCACAGTTCCAAGGGCAACTGGTGCCCTCTTCTGGCTTCTGTGGGCCCCTGCATAATATACATGGCTACATACACACACTCAGGCACATGCACATACCCACAAATACTTACAAAAAATAAAAAAAAAAGTTTGAGGCAACCTGGATTTCTATCAAAAGCAGATAGGAGCCGAGTCTGGTGATACACTCCATAAAACATACCTGTAGTCTCAAAAGACTTGTAAACTTTAAAAAGATAAACTTCAGGGGCTGGAGAGATGGCTCAGTGCTTAAGAGCTCTGCTGCTCCAGCAGAGGACCTAGGTTCAGGTCCCAGTACCGACATGGTAGCTCACAACTGTAACTCAAGTTGCAGAGGATCCACAGGCTCCTATGAGCACGTGGAACACATACAGACAAGCAGACACACACACACATACACACACACACACATATTTTTAAAGAAAGACTGTATGCAAACATACATCCCCATGCAATCACGTAAGGCACATGCATGTATAAGGAACAGGAAGCTGCTACACGGGGATAACATGGCAGCAATAGTTTCTGGTTTCCACTTTCCTAGAAATGTTCTGATGTAGCTCTTTGCAAGTCTCCATCTACTACTGTTCTTCCATAGTTCCCAAACATTGACAGGGTATGCAGAACTAAAAAGGGTTGGGACCAGGGCTCAGCCCACCAGTTGCCGTACGAGCTCGAAGGCCCAAGTCCGCTCCTCAGAAATCAATCCAATTCTGGCACAGTGGTGCTTAACTAAAATCCTGGCACTGGGAGGCAGAGCCAGGAAGACCCCCTGGGACTCATTGGCAGCCAGACCTGCTTGGCAAGCTCCAGGCTAATGAGACCCTACCTCGAAAAACAGGGTGGAGGCTGGGGATGGGGTGGAAGTGGGGCACGCCTTTAATCTCTGCACTCAGGTGGCCTAGGCAGGTGGACCTCTGTGAGTTCAAGGCCAGCATGGGCTACATAGTTGGTTCCAGGACAGCCAGGGTTATATAGAGAAAGCTGTCTCAAAACAAATCAGAAAACAAGGTAGGCACCTGGAAACAGCTTAGGTTGACCTCTTTAAGACGCTAACGTGCACGTGCTGTGGGCAGAGGGGATCAAGGCACTCGCTGTGTGACGGAACAGTTTTGCCTCCAGGGACAGGTTTCCCCTCTTTCTCATCACAGTTAACACTGGTGACACACAAAGTGGCACAGTTGTGGCCGGGCGGTGGTGGCTCACGCCTTTAATCCCAGCACTTGGGAGGCAGAGACCAGGTGGATTTCTGAGTTCGAGGCCAGCCTGGTCTACAGAGTGAGTTCCAGGACAGCCAGGGCTACACAGAGAAACCCTGTCTCGAAAAAACAAAACACAAAACAAAACAAAAAACCAAACTGGCACAGTTGTGATTCCAGCACCCAGGAGGCAGAGGTGGGAGGAGACAAAGGGCAAGGTCTCCCTCGGTTACACAGTTGGGGCCAGCCTGGGCTACATGAAATGGTCTCAAGGAGGTTAAGAAAAAAAGATGTGTGGAAAAAGATGCATGCAAAAAAAAAAAAAAAAAAGCTTTTAAGGGCTAGAGAGATGGTTCAGCAGTTAAGAGCACTGACTGCTCTTCCAGAGGTCCTGAGTTCAATTCCCAGCACCCACATGGTGGCTCATAACCATCTGTCATGGGATCTGATGTCCTCCCCTGGTGTGTCTGAAGACAGCGACAGTGTACTTACATACATAAAATAAATAAAAATAGCTTTTAAATAAAGAAAAGGGGTGTGTCAGGCTCTCATTATATCATTGCTTGCCCAGGAGACTGAGGAAGAGAGAGCGGAAAACGTCCTCCCAATGGTAGATGAAAGGGAAAAACCTCTCCAGACAAGGAAAGCAGTGACACCCCACACTTCCCGGAATGAAACCAGAACACCAAGAGCCCACCAGGTGCGGCCGTGAACTTGAGCTCTCAGGCTCCGAGCTGCCAGTGCTTACCTGGGAGAGCGACCGTCAGGAGCAGGAGGCAAAGGGAAGTAAATACACTGAAGCCAAGCTAAGCAAGTACAGGTTTATGCCTTTTATTTCCAAGAAATGACATCTTGTTTTCATAAAAAGGTAAATCAGACTCTCAAAATGCAGGCCGCCATCCACATAGGCACAGGGCACACCCCACTGTCCGAGGGTGCCTGAGGTATCAAAAACAATCAACGAACTGAACGCACACAACTCAACTCATTCAGTGTGGTCAGGCGGTCCGAGTGAAAGTCCCAGCAGCAGCTTAGACGGTGGCGGCAGCAGGGCCAGCACCATGGAAGGCCAGTGGTACAGAGTCCCTAACTCAGTCTCTGCAGCACATGCCTTCCAGATGACGTCCAGAGCAGCCTCAGGAATCCAGGGAATCCTCTAGAACACGCCAAGCTGCCATCCCCCTAGAGTCTCTCACACGTCCTTGGAACATGACCTTCATGACAGTCTCTTTGCTTTGAAGAGAAAGATAGAAGTGTGAAGGCTCCGTGCTTCACTTGCTCACATCCCCGTCCATCTTTGCCACTTCTGCCTGTTCTCCAGAGCCCTACAGTAAGGGGAGGACGCAAGCTTGGCCCTGGTGGAGGCTGGGCTGTGGGCTCAGGGCTCTGCCCAAGCAGCCTGCAGCAGCAAGAAGACCCCACTCGAGACAGCAAGTCTTCCCCTCATCCAGGACGGGCTCAGGAGTCACTGCTCCCCACACGAGACCATGCACCGTGTATATTTAAATGTGAGGTAGACCTACATTCAATGTCATCCCACTGCCTCTAGTTCAACACCTGCTTCTCTCGACTGTCTAAGGACGGAAGAGGGCTAACGTCGCTTGGGAAGGCTGGTCTTCCCGGCTGGTCAAGCTTTCCTGGGTGCTCCCACACAGATGGCGGCTTCTGATGACATGGCAAAGACCTCTCACTACAGGTCACTAAGTCAGGGAACAGCTCTGTACCTCTTTGCAGAAGGCAGCTTCTGCAATCACAAGGAGTCTGAGGTGCGTACTTTCTGGGTTACTCGTTCATCAGCCCACTAGCCCCAGAGCTGACCACCACAGGCCAGTCCTTTCTCCACTAGCTCCTGTGTTTCCACTCTACATACCCTGGACGCAGGCGCTCCCATGGGCGTGTGAGCCTGCAGGGAGACAGATGTCTGTGCATGTGAGCGTGGAGGCCGGTCAACCTTAGTCCCTTCTCAGCTGTCCACCTGGTTCTTTGAGACCCTCTTTCTCTCACCATGGCCTGAGGCCACTGAAGGAGCTCCCAGCAAGCGTCAAGGACACGCCTGTCTCCAGCACCCCAAGGCGGGATTGTAAGCGCCACCAAGCCCAGCTTCAATGGCTCTGGGAGTCAGACCTGGTCCTCATCTTGGGAGCACTCTGCCATCCCCCAGCCTTCTTGTCAACCCAAACTGTATTTGAGTTTGAGAAGAAGGAAAAGAGAAAGGAATTAAAGAGGACAACTCTTACTTTAAATAATGATGAAACCAGAAGAATGTGTCTAGTAATGTCTGCTAACTCATAGCCAGCAATAATTTTGCAAAGCATAAATTTTTAAAAAATCAAAAATGTACATCTGGGCATGGTGGCACTAGGGGAGGCTGAGGCAGGTGGATCTCTTTTGAGTTAGAGGTTAGCTTGGTCTACACAGCAGACCCTACCTCAAAAAACCATCAGTCCGAGAGGGGTGCTACACAGCCCTGCCCTGCAGTGCAAGCTTGCTGAGCCATTTCTGCTTGGGCACACAGTCCTAATCCTACATGCTCATTTCCTGTAAAGAGCAGTCTCTCAGGACAGGGCTCAGAGCGTCTGCGATCTAAAATCCTCTCCCTGGGACCTTTACTACATACCACCTGATGGTAGCCCACCAAGCAATCCTTTCTAAGAGAGGAGATGGGCAGCACCACAGAGACTTCGAGTCTAGGACCCTGGCTGTTTCTCTACACCACCTTCCTCTTAGCTAAACCTGGAGTTACCGGCCAGGCGGATCTTCCTAGGGGCCCTCAAATCCGGAACAGCACTGCTCACAGACTCACGGTGCTTTCTCTCCACATACACTCATCAGGAGCTTTAATTTAGGATTACAGGAGCAGGGGGACGGGAATGCAGTGTGCAGGAGCCAGAGCTGAGAAAGAACAATTTACTTCCACATCTTTGGTTTCCTATGCTGTCGCCTCCCGTGCTGGCCGAGGACCCCTATCCTCCAGCTATCTCCAGCCCTGCTTCTTTCACTTCAGAAACTCAGGGGAGTTGAGCACAGCACCTCAAGCCTAAGATCCCAACACTTGGGAAGTCCAGAGGGAGGCCGACTATGAGTTTCAGGCTGGCCTGCAGTCGGATTCTCAAACCCACCCTACAACCACACAGCACCAGGAGGAGAAGAGGAGGAGGAGGAACTGCCGAGGAAACAGTGTGAACATACTGGTGAACCAGTTAATTTCAGGGGAGCAGATGAAATAGGGGAGGGAGAATCTGACAGAAGAATGGTCCTCCCCTTACCATCTCCCCACAGGGAATTTCAAACCTTTTCCTTCAGAAAGTGCCCGCCACAGTGACCCCTGGTCCCAATGTCTCATTTGAATGTGCCATTCGCCACAGTGACTCCTGGTACCAATGTCTCATTTGAATGTGCCATTCGCCACAGTGACCCCTGGTCCCAATGCCTCATTTGAATGTGCCATTCGCCCCAGTGACCCCTGGTCCCAATGTCTCATTTGAATGTGCCATTCGCCACAGTGACTCCTGGTACCAATGTCTCATTTGAATGTGCCATTCGCCCCAGTGACTCCTGGTCCCAATGCCTCATTTGAATGTGCCATTCGCCACAGTGACTCCTGGTCCCAATGCCTCATTTGAATGTGCCATTCGCCACAGTGACTCCTGGTACCAATGTCTCATTTGAATGTGCCATTCGCCACAGTGACTCCTGGTCCCAATGCCTCATTTGAATGTGCCATTCGCCCCAGCTGCAAGTCTTCTTTTCTTCTGCTCTAGTCCAGCTTCCTAACACCCTCCTCTGTCCTCAAAGGCTAAGCACTCAGGAGGTGCAGCTCCCACTGCGACCTACAGATACCCAGCAGCCAGGGAAGCTGTGAAAGACCTGCCCTTGGAGAGCACACAACTTCTTCATAAGAATCAACCAAACCCTTGCCAGGTTCCAGAGCCTGAAAACTTTCTTTCTTTCTTTCTTTATTTATTTATTTATTCGATCTATTTGTTTGTTTTATTTATGCTTATGGGTGTTCTGCCTACACATATATGCACGCCACGTACATTCTTGGTGAAAAAACAGCCAAAACGTATCAGATCCCTTTGGACTGGAGTTACAGGCAGTTGCAAGCCAGCATGTGGACGCTGGGAATTGAACACAGGTCCTCTGCAAGAGCAGAAAGTGCTCTTGACCACTGAACTCTCTCTTCGATTCCAGATCCTAAGTTTTTTTAAAAATTCCCACGCACTAAGGAATAAGCCAGCTTTCAAATGGCACCAGAACACTCAAAGAGAGCTGGCATTTTAATGTAAAATTTTCTCTAACCCCCACATTGCAGCCCAACAAAGCTGCTGATGGCTCTGGCACAACTTTCCTTAAATCAAGACTTAGAACCTTCTGCCTGTCTAGAGAGCATCACAGAGCTGCACTTGCTGTGCTAACTGCAGAAAGTGGAACTGGCTGCCAGACGTGCTGTCAACAGGGTATGCAACAGGGAGCTGTTTCCTGAACAGTCACTCCTCCTGCCAGAGAGGCCTGGGGGTAGCCTGCCTAGCCTCTGCAGAGAGGCCTGGAGGTAGCCTGCCTAGCCTCTG
>NW_022196909.1:45793493-45804522 GCF_008632895.1 Mastomys coucha
AGCCTCTGCAGAGAGGCCCAGGGGGAGCCTGCCTAGCCTCTGCAGAGAGGCCCGGGAGTAGCCTGCCTAGCCTCTGCAGAGAAGGGAGGAGGGACTGGGATCCTTAGTCTATGCAGGTAACTCTCCATAAGAGGGCAGAGGTGGACATGGGCTCGTCCAGTCATTAGCTGTGACAGATGAAGAATAAAGGCCGGGCAAAGAAACTCTCATGGGCATCCCACCCTGCCCCAGACAATACCCTCAAAAGTCCCAAGCTGACCCTCATCTAGCCTGGCTCCCAGGACGACAAGAGCGAGCCTCCTCGTCCACTGGCAGGCCCCTCCCAGTTTTGGCTGTTCTGTAAACATGTGCCTTGTCCTCGGTTTGGAAAGCAAGCATTCAGAAAGCCATACAGCTTGGCTTAAACATGGCTTCCTCTACAGGATCCTCTCTCATCTCCTCTTGCCCAGACCAGCATAAGTGGTCCTTCCTCCGAAGCTGCACAGCACCTTCAAGCAAGCGTGAGAGTAGGTGGACTCTATCTTGCTCCCTAGGGTTAGTGTAAAGCTCCTATGGAAATACAAGGTGGAAATGGAGAGCACTGATTGGGCTTCTGCCAGAACAAAGGGCAGATTCTAAACTGAACACAAAATACTCTAGCAGGAATCAGGAAAGCAACAAGCACACACGTCAAGGGTCAGATCATACTCCTGGGCAGGAACAACTCCTGCTCAGCATCCACACCACCCAGTGCTGTGATGAGCTTGCTGCCTGTCCAGTTTCACACTATGGATGCATATGAATCAGCAAGAGATTCCTGACCCTACCTGGGAAAGCTGATTCCTGTACAAGGTCTAGGAGAGAAGAAAGCCACGAACACACTTGACTACTATGAACAGCATTTGGCCTTTCAGGCTGCCCACCAGGCCACACACACTGTGGCCGTGTGACAGCATCACACAGCAGCTGAGCTAATTTCCAATTCCCAGAAGGCAGTGACAGAACACGACAGCCACCGGCACCCCGCCTTTTGTAAGACGGCTCTCTGCAATAACCAGTGCTGCCTACCCTACCAACTTGAAGGCGGGGCTCTCTGCAGCCATCAATACTGCAAGCCCCAAGTGTGGCAGCACCACTTAAACCAGCGGTTCTCGGCCTGTGGGCACAACCCCCAAAGACCGCTGGAAAGAGATATGTACATTGTGATTAGTAACAGTAGCAAACGTACAGATGGCTAAGAAGTAGTAACCAAATTAATTCTATGGTTGGCAGTCACAACAAGAGGGACTATTTTAAAGGGCTGCAGCTTTAGGGATGTTGAGAACCACTGACTTAAATGGACAGACGTTCACTACGAAGGGACAGTTCAGGGACACTTGCCATCCCTTCCCCAATCTTTTCACCTCAAGCCCCTGACTGGAGACGTGTTATCAAACCCACCAGGACCCAATAGTGCGTGTGGGGGTGTGGGTGTGGGGGGGAATAGTGCTAGGGACTGAACCCAGGGCCTTGTAGCTATTAGGCAAGTACAGTTGACTACACCTCAGCCCTAAGCCCTCACAGAATGCATGTATGTTTCCCTAGGTAAATCTCATGAGTGCGCTCGTGCACGCGCACACACACACACCCCACTCTCTAAATGGCAGCTGCCTTCAGCAACAGCACCACCTGGTGTGCAGATGGCAAACCATCTGACTATTTCCCCAGGCCTAGCTTTTCACGCATTCCATGGAGCAACAGGGATACACCTACCAGGTGGATGCTCAAACAACAGAGACTAATTCTAATTCTGTTCTTTCCTATGCGGGCTATCTGAACTCCCTATATACTCCCATTCCTCCTGCCTGTACTTCATTCAAAACCATCCATTAAACTGTATTGTCCAACTTCACCCTGTAAACATACCTGCTGTAGCTAAGAAGGGAGGGAGCCCCTGGGAGTCCACAGCCACTCACCTCTCCGCTCCCTAATAAGCACACTTCTTCTCTCCTTCACGTCTGAGCTTAGGTTATCCACCATCTTACTGATGCAGTTGTCCAGAACCAGGGAGTTGGTTCTGGACTCAATGTTCTTCCGACAAATGGGACACTCTACTTTCCGCTTCATCCATTCACTGATACAGAAGGAGCAGAAGCTGTGGGCACAGTTCAGGGTGACAGCCTGCAATGTGAAAGGGACACTCTTACTTTTTCAAAGCACAACACAGAACACAGCACATCTCCAAGGCCCACAGGCAGGCTCACGTGAGCCCCGCCTCAGAGGCGCTCTGCCCCGCTCCCTCTCCTCGCCCTCCCCTTGAGCTCCCACAGTCCCGAGCATCGCTAAGTTTCTCCACAGGAGAGAATCATCAGACTAGAGACTACGCAGGCAACAATGAATTGTAGCCAAAGCCAAAGTGACTCCGGTCAAAGATGCTGGTCTCCCCTCGGGAGCTGACACACCTAACCTCCCTAGAGACTGCTAGGAACAGGGATCCTTCTAGACATGCATCTTCCTTTCTTTTCTTTTTTTCTTTTCTTTTTTTTTTTGTTTTTCGAGACAGGGTTTCTCTGTGTAGCCCTGGCTGTCCTGGAACTTACTCTGTAGACCAGGCTGGCCTCGAACTCAGAAACCCGCCTGCCTCTGCCTCCCAAGTGCTGGGATTAAAGGCGTGCGCCACCAACGCATGTGGCAGTGGGCAGTTTTATTCCAACACTTGGAAATCCTAACGCTCTGTGGCTCCAGGCTTTCACTGCAGTTAGACAATAACTGTGCAAGTAAACATCTGAGAAGGGAAGAGCACAGTGAGGCCGCTGGATGGAATGACTGCCTGGTGCTAGAGGCTGGTGTACAGGGGTGAGGGTGGGGGTGGGGGTGGTGAAGCCACCACCATACTTAACTCGATGAAGTACTCTGAGCAGATAATGCACTGGAGCTCGTTCTCCAGCACGTCGTTCATGTGGCTGAGGACCTCGTCCTTCTGCGCTTCCACCTTGTCCTTTTCCTCCTGCAAAGACACAACAGCAAGGTCAAGAGAAACCGCCAGAACGAAGAACAGGCCGAGAACTTGGCTAGCAGAGGGCAGCGGGATCGGGCGGCCACCTGTGCAAGAATGTAACTCCCTGTGAGTTACCTCTCCCAAGAGCCGCCGCCTAACACAGAAGCTGGCTCCAGTGTGACAGCAGCAAAGCTGAGGGCGCTAAGACGGGCGGGTGGGACAGGGTGGTGGCCTAGAACCGAGGCTGCACGGGCTGGCTCTGCTCTTCTCCCACATGAAGATACGGTGACAGACACCAGCTGTGGACCAAAGTCCTGTCCTTGCCAGACTCCAGCACATCTGCAAGTGCCTTCCTGGACTCCCAGCCTGCACAGCTTTCAGAGATACATTGCTGGTGCTCCCTCGCTGCCCGGTTTACAGTATGTAGCTGCAGAGGCCTGGATGAACTGAAACCCTACTTCTCCCGTATCTGCTCTATCTGCAATTTTTGCTCCTTTCCACAAATAGCCAAGGTGGGGGCTGGAGGCACTAGCCAGTCACAACCTGAGTGATAAACTATAGTTCCACAGGACAAGAGGACAGAGCACTCTAGAGGCAGAGGCCTGAGTGGGAGTGTAGTCCCTTACAGTGGAGTTAGCGAGCAGCTGTCTGTGAGAGAATACTTGTCCCTCCTATCCCCCCACGCCCAGGCATGGCTGGAAAGAAGTCCTTTCGGGCTCCAACCCTCCGACGCTTGCCACCCCCGCTCTGTTCCCCTCTATCCCCAAGGTCAGAACACCCAGGGACTTCCTGTTAGGGAGGACCCTACCTATGACCCTAGTGATGTCACCATCGCCCAAACAGGAAGCAACAGGAGTCCAAGGGAAGGGAAGCCACTCAATTATACCTGAGCAGTTGGCCTTCTGCCTTTTTCTTTTCTTTTTTCTCTCTCTTTTTTTTTTTTTTCCAAGACAGGGTTTCTCTGGGTACCCCTGGCTGGCCTCGAACTCAGAGATCCACCTGCCTCTGCCTCCCAAGTGCTGGGATTAAAGGCATGCGCCACCACTGCCCGGCTAAATACATCTTAAAATAAAATACATGGTAAAGCAAAATGACAGCAACTTGGGAGATGGAAAGAGGATTAAGAGTTTAAAGTAGAGGTAGAGCCGGGCTAGAGAGATGGCTCAGTGGTTAAGAGCATTGGCTGCTCTTCCCGAGAACCCAAGTTCAATTTTCAGTACCCATGTGGAAGCTTACAACTGTCTGTAACTCCAGTTCCAGGGCACCCAACATCATCTTCTGGCCTCTTCAGGTACTACATACATATGTATACATATGCAAGCAAAATTCATATATGTGTGTGTGTATATGTATATATAATAAAAACAATATGCTTTAAAAGAGAAAATGAGTTCAAGGTCATTTTAGCTACATAGTAAGCTTGAGGCCAGCCTGGACTATGAGATCCCACCTCAAAAAAAAAAAAAAAGCCAATGTTGGAGCCAGGTGAGGGTGGTGTGCAACAGTAATCCTAATAGATTACTGGCCAGCCAGGACTATATAGTAAAATCCTGTCTCAGAAAGCAAACACAATGTACTCATAGCCCCCAGTGTTCTGACACTCAGGCGGCTTCCCTTTCTTTTATTAGTGGTCTGGCCCTGGGAGGCATTGATGTTATGATTTAAGAGTTCTACTGGTCTGAGGGGAGACAGACAGCTTCTAATGGAGAACCCCCTACAAAGGCTAGCATGCAGGGTCCAAGGAAGGAGAGGGATGCTGCTCACAGTGAGTGTGGAGGTGAGGAGCTATGGATTACCTCCCTGAGATAAGGAACAACTGTCTGGCTTCACACAGCAACCACGCGCCCTAGAGAATGCCGGGCCACACCCACTAAAGCCTCTGTCCTCCATCCGGTACCTTGGTCCGCTCCAATTCTTTGTTCTTGGCTTGAATGATTTTCTCAAAGTCCTTCTTGCTGCGGTTCAGTTCCTCCATTAGAGCCCGATGCTGGAGAAACAGCAGGTAAGGCGTCAGGTGAGCTGTGTAACAACCCTCTGGACAGCCACACACCTCTGCTTTAAGGACCAGTGATGACAATTTCAAAAACAGCCTTCTTTCACTCAGGATGAACGGATCAGGCCAGGGAGAGGGACGGCAGAGCAACCGTCCTTTGGAACTAATCTGGCCAATGTTGTCTACAAGCTGGCACACCCAAGTGCCAGCAGCTGTTTCACTGTCACTATGGGTTCTACAGTTCTTCTGCCAGTCTGAAAGAGAGAACACCTTCAGGAGGATCATCCACACCAGTTCAACCATGATGTCAGGCAAGTATGACCTGACACCACTTCAGACTGATGTATGACTGCATGACCAACTCGAGACCCGTGTTAGAGCAGGCCCAGTGCCAGAGCTCCAATGGAGCAGAAAAGCCCAGGCCTTCCTCACAGTAGGGCAAAGCCAGACTCTCTCTGGCCAGTTTCAAAACATCTAAGCATTAGTTTAAAAGCACTCGGGAGGCCAGTGAGCTGGCTCAGTGGGTAAAGGCGTGTGCAGTGCAGCCTGCAGACCTGAGTCTGACTTCTGGAGTCCACGTGGAGGGGACCCACTCCCCAAAGCTCCCGTCACACAGACTGTGGCACACAAGCACCCATAGTCACACACAATGGTTTTTCTTTACTGTGTGTGTATGAGTGTAAGCCACATGTGTTCACGGGCCCTGGGAGGCAGGAGATGTGTCCAGTCTCCTGAAGCTGGAGCTAAAAGGGGCTGTAAGCTGTCTGAGTGCTGGTAACCAAGTCCCCAGCCCCATGTGAATGCTTGTACACACACGCACACAGAGTATAATAAATTTATATTTAAATACTCAAATGGGAACAATGCCTACCCTTTCACCCTATGAAGTATATAAGCTCAAAAAAATAAAATCCAAATAGAATTTTCACCTAATTATTTCTGAAGCCATTTATGTATCTGTCTACAAGAAAATCTAGGCAGGTTCCCTCTCCCATAACTGTTAATACCAATGAGGCCGATAGGTCTGTAATAAGCAAACAGAGAAATGATCCTGGACAAATTGTATGCAAGATGCTCACTGTGCTCAATAAGGCTTTAACCATCTCACTAACCTTTCAGCTGAACGTACATCAAATTACTGATCACAGTCAAAGCTCAAAGATGAAGCAAATTTTTGTTGTTTTTGAGACAAACAGGGTCTCACTATGCAGACCTGGCTGGCCTTGAACTCAAGAGATGTACCTGCCTCTGCCTCCCGAGTACTGAGGTTGAAGGTGTCTGCTGATATACCCAGCTGGAGTAAGTTTTAAAGGTATCAGGAGCACATAAAAGGTAGTCAGGTAAAGCCCCAGGATTCTGTGAATAAATCACAGGTGGATTGGAGGACTTCGTGCCATAAGCAGCACTATTTTGTTACTGGGTGTTTTATAGACGAGAATACTCTTGAATGGTTCCTGGATCCCACAGTGTAGGGGTGGTAAGGGGCAAAGGCTCTCACGGGCCCTATGGCCCAGGCAGAGCTAACCACTGCCTGCTCCTGCCCTCACTGATCTGGAAGTAGAACTCCTATCCCAGAGGGGGTCCACAAGCTGTCTGTCGTCAGCAGGCGCCCTGATGAAGATGCCAGTTCCCACGCTGTGATCGGGTGTGTATTTGAGAGGCTCCAAAGCGCCAGCCTGAAGCCGTGCGCATCTGGCACCTGTTCTGTTCGCAGACTGGAGATAACGCAGGGGAGTGGGCTCAGAGGCAGAGGCAGCTAGTGGCCATGTGGTGCTTGGCTGTTCCCCACTCGCAACTACCACAGCCTGCCTCGGGAGTGGGGGAGATTACGTTACCTCCTGCAGAGCCTGCACCAGCTGTTGCTTCAGGTCGCACTCTCCTCGCTCTTTCTCCAAATCCTGAAAAGCCAAAGTGAAATGGAAGGTTTCTGCAGTCAAGGGGGTAAGAGAACAAACCCCAGGAGTAATCATGACAAGGAACACAGGGCAGGAAGCGGGCATGAAGAGCCCACTTTACTTCAACCTGCTGTCAGCAAGGGATGTGAGCAGTATTAGGACAGGGCTTCAGGCCACCCGCTGAGCGGCTCTGCAACCACAGAGCGACAGTCTAAGTTGTTTTCACTGCCATAATACTCAAATGGATGGAGTCTGAGAACTGAGCCACAAACATCCAAACTCAAATACATCCCATGGCTGGCACCGCCAATGCTTCCCTGTCTTGTCCCTCTGCACAGACCACCCTCTCCAAGGCACTCTGTGCCCTGGCCTGAGCCTCCACTGCCTTTCCGCTGCCAGCCACCAGCAGCCACCAGCAGCCACCAGCCCCACCAGCAGCCAAACAGACCAGCACTCATTTCTGGCCAGCTTCTTCCACGCAGACTCCTTAGGGATTACCTACAAGGTGAGGGATTTCAACTCATTCGAATTTAATGTGCCAACCATGCTTCCAATGTGTTAATAGGGAGCGTAAATTACTGAATGATTAGAAAAAATTGGGGGGGGGTGGGGGCTGGAGAGATGGCTCAGCGGTTAAGAGCACTGACTGCTCTTCTAAAAGTCCTGAGTTAAATCCCAGCAACCACATGGTGGCTCACAACCATCTGTAATGAGATTTGATGCCCTCTTCTGGGGGTTTGAAGACAACTACAGCATACTTACATATAATAAATAAAATCTTAAAAAAAAAAAAAAACTTGGGCATTTTAATACCAAGCAGAATTGCAAACCCAATGTCAGACCAGGCTACTGTGAGGGCAGAGGGAGATGCAACTAACACGCAGCGTGAGGCATGCTTCTCAACCAGTCTCTTCTGCCTCTAGCCTTCCACCCCAGAAAAGAGCCTGCAGTTGTCTCTTTAGCACAGAGTGGCCTGCGCTGGGCAAGGGGAACAGAAGCTATGGAGCCTACCAATCGTGCCCTCAGGCACCTCGGGAATCCACGGCCTGTCCTAACCCTACCAGCTCAAGGAGAGAGCAGAGGTCAGAAAGCAAAGTACAAACTCTTCAGAAACAAGCCAACACCACTCCAGGATGTTCCTTGCCCAGAGGGACCCAAGCAAGATAAACCACCACCTTCGCACTTCAGCTGTGACTGGTCCTTTTTGGTTTTAAGTCAACAATAGGGAATTCTTGACACTTGCCATTACCTGGGAGCTGGGTGAGAAGAGTACCACTCCTGCCACGCGGGAGCTGACACGGTAAGCAGGAACAGGACCAGCTCCAGCCCGAAGCTCTATGCAAGAGCTTGTCAGCAAGGAACACATCTGCTCCCACCTCCACACGACTCAGATACTTTTACCGTGAGTAGAGGATAGTGGCTTCTCATTCGGCCATGTGCCTCCACGGCACTCTGGTTGGTCAAGAAAGGTACCATTCTCTGCCGCCACCACCCATCCCCCAGTGAGCTAGAGTTAATTGTACTGCCAACGCGTTGTCAGGTACACAAGACAGGGTACATAGCGGACCTGCACCTGTTCCAGCAGCAAAGAGCAAACAAGCCCCGAGGACATGGTTTGCTGGCATCCTAACCTTTATCCAACCTCGCCCTAACTTTACCTCGGATCTGCAACCTGTTTCCAAGCAGAGACCAGTTGTCTCCAGGATGGCTGCCGCAGTCACCCTGCTCATCCGCCCGCCCACCCGCCAGAGGCCGGCCCTGCCTCCTGCCTCCTGCCTCCGTGTACCTGGAGGTAAGGTCCCTCTTCCTGGAAAGTCTTCTCCAGCTCCTCTACTCTTGCTTGCTGCTGAGCCTGCTCTGCATACAGCTGAGACTGTAGATCTCGCAGCTCCTTCTCCATCCTCACGATTTTCTTTGAGCTGCCCTTCCGGGTCTGCCTCCTGACGTTCAGGACAGCTATCTGCTTCTCCTGCACCTGCCTTTTCAGCTTCACCATCCTGGACATGGTCACCTTAAACAGCTCTAAGCTGCTCTGAGATGCCGATGGGCTGCAGGCCTTCTGCCTCTTAGGGTAGAGTTCCAGGACCTTTGGGAGAGCAGAGCAAGCATGAGGCCCGGCGGTCCTCTCACTCGCCTCGAGAGAGGTCAACGCAGGACACAGACATCCCAAGGGCTGGCTTGCTGCTTCACCTTTGCCATGTAACTTCTCTGGCTCCATGGCTTTACTGGAGACTTTAGGCAGTGGGCATCTGAGATTGGAGGGGCCCTGGGCTGGAAGGGTCTCTAACCCATCCAAACTGGATTTCCTCTTAGTTCTCAAGCCTTTATGTTTTTCCGTTGTCTGGTCATTCTTGGGGGCAAGGCAGGGAGCCAGACTCTCCCAGTCTTCTTCAATAACTTCATACTCATACTCCGCGGTCTCGTTTTCCAGTGGCACTCCGAGTTGGATATGGTCTCCCTTACGGATGCAATAACCCTGTAGCGGTACCAGACGTTCTCTGTTCAGCCAAACACCATTCAGACTCTGGAGAAAAACAAAGAAAAACAAAATAAGCTCATGATTTTCCTCCTCTTAATGGAATTTCTCTCTTGCTGCTGCAAAACCTTCTGCCTTTTCAGAAGGAAAACCCTTGAGAGCAAACAGAAATGAACGGTTCATAAAGCACCATCTCCGGAAAGAGCGCTGTGCGCACAGTGCTGGCTTTCCACCTAGATGTCACATTCATACCTCCACAGAGAACACCCGTGGAACAGGCCAACATCTCCTCACTGAAACACACAACGCTCAAACCCAACCCCCCCTATTGACCTAAACTCCGGGCAATGAGTCAAGCCTGGAGAAAATGCTCCTAAGGAGGAAAGCAGTACAGTGAACCACAGCCAGGCTTAGCAGGAGTCGCCCACGCTCTGCACGCGGGACCTCAACATGCCCAGTGCACAAACGCCAAGAGGACAGTGCCCATACTCTGCACTGGGGAGCCTACTCTGTCAGTGTAGGTGGGCTGACCCAAGGAACACCAGCAGCCGCGTACATCAGGTATAGAGTAGCAAGCAGGGCTGGGGCTCTCCCTTGAGCTCACAGACCAAATTCAACCCTTGGCTGTCTTAGCTGCATACTTTTAAAGTCTTGTAAAATGCATTGCACAGCACTCCAATACCATAAGTTTTTGCCCCCAAACTTCTTGATTTAGTGAAATGCCAGTGTTGAGAGCATGGATGGAGAGGGGTTGAGCTCTGGGGTAAAAGCACACAAAGACCTGGCTCGAGCCCAACATGGGAGTCTTGAATTAGACTGCCTGCCTTGACAACATGTCCATCATCTAAGAGCTGAATGACACTGGGCGGGCTTCCCGTTTGCCTTTTGGATTGGTTCCTGTGTCTATCCGACGGTAATCCTCTGGTGATCCCCATGTGAATGTAACTTGTGCAGCATACTTAGAACAGCATGTGGCACAACTGACAGGTCACTTCTGTGCTCACCAGCCTACCAGGTACGGAACAGGAATGGACCCACAGACTCATCGTGTTTGAATGCTTGGCCATGGGGAGTGGCACTATTAGGTGTGGCCTTGTTGGAGGAAGTGTTACCGTAGAGGTGGGCTTTGAGGTCTCCTACACTCAAGCTGCATTCAGTGTGACACAGTCTCTCCCTACTGCCTGCGGACCAAGATGTAGACCTCTTGGCTCCCTCGCACAATTCGTGCCTGCCAGCCATCATGCTCCCCACCATGATGACAGTGGACTAAGCCTCTAAAATTGTAAGCCAGCCTCAATTAAGTGTTTTCCTTTACAAGAGTTGCTAGCAGCTGGGCAGTGGTGGCGCATGCCTTTAATCCCAGCACTTGGGAGGCAGAGGCAGGCAGATTTCTGAGTTGAAGTCCAGCCTGGTCTACAGAGTGAGTTCCAGGACAGCCAGGGCTATACGAGAAACCCTGTTTTGAAAAACAAACAAACAAACAAACAAAACAGCACAGGGACCTAGCTAAGTATGGGATCCCACGGCACAGCACAAGGGTACCACGTGGAGGCGGGTTAGCTAAATGGAGATGACAAGCCCTAAAACTAGACTTCAGAGCTAACGAGATACTGGGGGGCTCTTAGCACGGGGATGGGGGGAGAGGCCAGAGATTAAACTCACAGCTGAACTGAGACAGAGACTGACAGTTACACTGTAGTTTTTTTTAA
>NW_022196909.1:45804532-45806640 GCF_008632895.1 Mastomys coucha
AATATTCTAAATATCTTCAACAAAGCACAGCATGTAAATGGATAAATCATAAATGTACAGCTAGATGAAAATTGCAAAGTGCACACGTCACTACTCTCTACAACCTGGCTTTAAAAGCATATCACAGCATCCTAGGAACCTGTCCCTCCTCCCCTCACAAGGGGACTAGTTAGTATCCTGGCGTAATGGCTTCACCTAGCTCTGAACACCATATAAACCATACTCTCTTCTACTGTCAGGTGTGCACACATGTGTACAAGGCCAGAGCAGCACTGAGTGTTCTCCTCAGGTGCTCTTCAGTTTGCTTTGTGTATGTTCTGTGTATACGTATGTCTGTGTACCATGGTGGTCAGAAGAGAAGCATCAGACCCTGTAGACCCAGAGCTGTGGACAGTGGCGAGCCACCACGTGCATGCTGGGAACTGGGTCCTCTGCAAGAGCAGTGGGCGTTCTTAGCCAGAGCCATCTCTGCAGCACCCCTTTCTCTTACTACTGTTATTTAGCCGTTTGCTTTTGTTTTCCAAGTCATGGCTTCTCTGTGTAGCCCTGTGTAGTGAGTTCTAGAACTCACTCTGTAGGCCAGGCTAGCCTCAAACTCGGACATCCTCTTGTCTCTGCTTCCCGAGTGCTGGGACTAAAGGCGTGCACCTCTGCTGCCTGGCTTTATTTTGCTTGCTTGCTTTCTCTCTCTCTCTCTCTCTCTCTCTCTCTCTCTCTCTCTCTTTCTTTTTTTTTGAGACAGGATCTCACTGTGTAGCTCTGGCTGACTTAAAAATTGCTTTGTAGACCATGGTGGCCAGAAATTCACAAAGATCTGCCTGCTTCTGCCTCCCCAGCGCTAGAATTAATATGTACCCCCACACCTGGCTACATCATTTTTAAAAGAGCACATTTGAGTGCAAATGCCTACAGAGGCCAGAGGATCCTCAGTGCTGGAGTTACAGGTGATGTACCTGAGGTGGGCGCTGGGCACTGAATCCAGGCCTTCTGAGACCAAGCAAGGCCTCTCACGGCTAGAGCTCAGCAGTCAGGCTGACTTAGGAGACAGTGAGCTCTAGGACTTCCTCTCTACCCAACTCCACAGCTCTGGACTGAAACACACACAGATTTCTACATGAGATCTGAAGTCAGGTCTGCATGAGTGTCGTGAACTCTCCCTAACCCCTCCTTTGTTTCTTTGAGACAGAGTCTGGCTCTAAGACCCAGGTTAGCGTGCAATCCGGACCCTCCTGCCCCACACAGCAGTCCTGGGACTATAGTAAATATTAGCATGTATGGCAACTTGCTACAGAGCCTTCTCATTCAATCTCATGATTGATCAGCGCAGTAAGGTGCACTGTACAAATACACCGTAGAAATACTTATACATTCTACTGTGGGTGGGCATCACAGATGTTTCCTAGAGACAGAAACAGACACATGGACAGACAGACAGACAGACGGACACACATACACACACACACACACACACACACACACACACACACACACACACGCATGCGCGCACATAGACACTGCTCTGGCAGAGGACCCAGGTTCAATTCCCACCACCCATAGGTGGCTCACAACTATCTGTAACTGCAATTCCAGGGATCTGCTTCCCTCTTCTGGCTTCCACAGGCACTGCATGAATGTAGTAAACAGACATGCGTGCAGACAAAGCACCCACACACATAAAATAAAACGTATATGTCTGATAATGGCTAAAAGAGCAAACAGAAGTTAAGACCACAGGTTGCTGTTGATGCTAGCAGACTTGAAGCTGGAACGACCCAAGCAGCAAGACAGCCACAGAAAACACACTCACATGACTTGAGAAGCAGCAAGACAGCCACAGAAAACACACTCACATGACTTGAGAAGCAGCGAGACAGCCACAGAAAACACACTCACATGACTTGAGAAGCAGCGAGACAGCCACAGAAAACACACTCAGGGGACTTGAGAAGCAGCGAGACAGCCACAGAAAACACACTCAGGGGACTTGAAATGCCAGATTCTACCACACAAAGGTAGAAATCACCAAGTAGCAGATGAATCTGTGGCTAACCTGGTCTATATAACAACAAGACAGCCATGAATCTGTGGCTAACCTGGTCTACATAACA
>NW_022196909.1:45806650-45813069 GCF_008632895.1 Mastomys coucha
TCCATGGTCCATTTCCATTACCCCCTGGGTGCATGTGGATGCTTCCTTGTGCCAGGGCTTTGTAAATGGCCTATGAGACGAGTGACTAAGTTTTATTTAAAGGGAACTGAAGAGACAGCTCAGCAGTTCTCAATATAGTGTTTGCTCCCTTTCCAGAGAACCCTGAACCCTCTGGACATTTCCAACACCCACATGGGGCATCTCACAACTGCCTGTAACTCCAGCTCTGGAGAACCCAAACCTGTCTTCTAGCCTCAAGCACTTGCATACAAATGTGCATAAAGACACATGGAAATAATACAACAAAAAACTCTACAAAAGATGTTTAAAGCAGAAAATCTTTTATTCACAGTAAAAATATCTCTGAGAAAAGGTGCACACCTTTAGTCCTAGCACTCAAGAGGCTCTGTGAGTTCAAGGCCAGCCTGGTCTACAAAGTTAGTTCCAGGACAGCCAGGGCTACACAGAGAAACCCCGTGTCTTGAAAAACTAAAAAAGGAAATTTAAAAATATATAATAGGACCGGGAAGTGGTGGCGTATGCCTTTAATCCCAGCACTTGGAAGGCAGAGGCAGGAGGATTTCTGAGTTCGAGGCCAGCCTGGTCTACAGAGTGAGTTCCAGCACATCCAGAGCTACACAGAGAAACCATCTCCAAAAAAAATATATATATATATTAGGTCTGCAGAGATGGCTCAGTGGTTAAGAGCATCACATGTCTCCTGCTCAGTTTCCAGAATGCACAGAGTGGCCCACAACTTCAACTCCAGTTCCAGATGGATCTGGCAACACTAGCCTGGGCTGGCACACATGCACACACATTCACATACCGCCCCTCCCCCAAAGCACACATAAGTTAAAATAATATTCAATTTTTAAAAATCAACTCAATAGAAGGCATTAGGCTTGTGTGAGCTCTTGTACCTTATTGTCCATAATCGTCCACTGTCCCTCAGGATTCTGCTTCAGAACGCAGTGGTTTCGAGAAATCATCAGAGGGCATACCTTTGATATCAGTTGGTATGTGACACTAAATCCCCGTCCTATGGTCACCTGAAAGACAAAGGTAATGTAAGACACAATCCGCCACTATGCTGACAGGAGACATTCTTTGCAGTCTCACTAAGCAGCAGAAAACACAAGTCCTGACTTATGAAACCAGACACATGTGGACCCTAAACTGTTCATCTGCCCCACCACCACAGGGAGCCACCACATAGAAAAAAGCAAGACGTTGTGATAAGAGAACTCTTATTAGTTAACAGTAGAGGTGGCTCAGTGGTTAAAAGCACTGGGGCTGTCTGTCTCAAACAAAACTATTAAAAAATATATTAAAAAAAAAAAAGAGTTAACAGCAACCTAAAAGGGGGTGGGGGGAGCAGGGAGATACACCTTTAGTTTCAGCAGAGGAGGGCAGAACTCACTGAGTTCAAGGCCAGCCTGGTCTACAGAGTGAGCTCCAAGACAGCCAGCTGTGGCTACACAGAGAAACCCTGTCTCAAAAATCCAAACACTAACAACAACAACAACAGCAGCAGAGTTAACCATGGAGGGCTGAAGAGACAGCTGGGTGGTTAAGAGCACTGGCTGCTCTTCCACAAGACCGGGTTTGTTTTCCCAACAGCCACATGGTGGCTTATAACCATCCGGAATTCTAGTTGCAGCAGCTCTGATGCCTTCTTCTGCCCAGAACCCCCACCATATGCAGCCAAAACTATCATATACATAAAGTAATAACTAAAAAAAAGAGCTAATATAAACTCTTGGGCTAGTACAACCCTGAAAGGTCACCTAGTTCTACCATCGGTGAGATTGGAGACACATTCCCATCACTGATCCTGAACACTACCTTTATACGTATGCCAGACCTTGGGGTTCTCAGTAAATGTTTTCAGTTGGCCCTGGTTCAGCCCCAAGTGCATCAAGAAATCTCCAATTCCCTTCTACAGTTGCAAAGTTTCACCGGAGTCACCATTCCTGCCCTGGAATCGCAGCCTGAATTTGAGTGTGTCATCTCAATAGGTCTGAAAAGGCTCCTGGTTTATTGCTATAGCTGTTGTATTAAGAGAAACAAATTTAAGTTCTTAGGGATATTTGAAAGCAGCGAAGCAACTCGAAGTCAAATTGTGGGTTACAAGCTGGAGGCTTTCCCGCTTGCTCTTCCCTGTGTTCTGCTCGAGACAGTTCTCCAAGCAGTGCTCTCATGCTTCTACAAGGCCGAGTCACGCATGAGCTTCCCAGTTCCAGGCATGGTTACCAGTGTATGTGTGGCACCGGCTGTCATAGCACTCTAGTACACTGCCAAGTTATCCTTGGCCTGAGAAATGACTTTTTTAAAAAAAATTTTTAAATTTTATTGCCTTTATGTGCATTGGTATTTTGCATGCATATACATCTATATGAAAGTGTCAGATCTTGGAGTCACACTTATGTGCTGCCGTGTGGGTGCTGGGATTTGAACCCCAGTCCTCTGGAAGAGCAGTCAGTGTCCTTAATTGCTGAGCCATCTCTCCAGTCTCATGACTATATTTCTTGATCCTCCTCTCCCAAGATGACTATGCTCTGCCTCCTTCTATAGCCAACTAGCTGGCAAATGTGTGTTCGAACGCAGGACCTGAAGCTGACTTCGTTCGTTCACTGTCATCTTGTAAGTTCAGCTTGCTACATTGCCTTGGTAAGGCTTCTGTTACCTTTTTGATCTGCCAACAGACAGACAGACAGACAGACATGATGTTCCTTCTAGCTTTAGACTCCCAGGAACCTGACATGGCAGTTGATGTTGTGCCTTCAGTCAAGACATACAAAAAATAAAGTTAAATGGGGACTGGAGAGGCGCTCAGTGGCTAAGAGTTCTTAACTCCAGATCCAGACGCAGTGCCCTCTTCTGGCCCCTGCAGGCACCTGTACACACATGGGCACATACTCTGCAAAGTCTAGTGAGAAGTCTGCAGCTAAAGTCCTTGAGACCTGGGTGCCTGCCTCCCCACAGAACCAGCTTGAGCTCCTGTGGAAGACAGAGCAAAGCTCAGCTGCATCTGTCACACTTCCTGGGCTGCCTGTCTGATTATAACCACAGGAGGGAAGGACAGGAGGCTCTCCTGAGGTCCAGGTCTTAGTTTCTTGTTGTCTGAGCTTTAGCGGCCTTTTGAATAACCTATACAACGACCTTAGCAGAAAACAGCCAAGGTTAGGGTTTTCTCTCTTCCTGTTTGTCTGAGACAGGGTCTCACCATGTAGCTAGCCTTCACTGGTCTGAACTCTCTCTCTGAGGACCAGGGTAGCCTGGAACTCAGAGAACCTCCTGCCTCTGCCTCCTGAGTTCTGGGATTAAAGGCGTGCAGTCTGTGGTTTTCTACAACGTCTTCATTCCTCCTTTTGAAAATCATTCAGAATCACATCTTTGAGTCCTTAAAGGCCAGCAACAGCTCTGGCCTAGTTTATTGGTTGCTTGTAAACTCTTAGTAATGGACACGACTATGGAGTTAGACCTCGGCTGAGAACGCAGAAGTCACCTTTGATCCCGTGTCCTTCATCCCCTCATCCTAATTATACCTAATCCTAGTCCTGCAGCTTTTTCTGCCCCGGGTCTCTCCACCGCCATCTCTCAGTCCACCTAACCCGGGCTTTCAGTACCCGAGTCTTTCTCTTCCCATAGCAGCTGAAGAGGGGATACAAAGAAAGGTTAGGTCACCTCTCTCCTTCAAAGCCCTCCTTAATCCAAACCTGTCCACACTCCAGTCGCCCCGCCTGCTGCCTGCCTGCAGCATGTATAGACTGTACTCTCTGTTTAAAATGCTCTTTCCTCGGAACCATAAACCCCTCTTCCCAGCCTCACCCCCTCAGGGCCTACACTAATTACACTTACCTAAGAGTGGTACGGCACAGTTCCAGTTATTCCCATAGCTGAGCACAGCCCTAAAGTGCCTCATCATACTGTCCACCCCACCCCCACTGCTTCCTGGAGTACGAATCTCACCTGACACTGCTTCCCAACACACTGCAGAATCTCACCTGACACTGCTTCCCAACACACTGCAGAATCTCACCTGACACTGCTTCCCGACACACTGCACAACAGATACTTGAGAACACACGAGTGCTGCCCAAACCCTGTGTGCTGAGAGACCCCCTAGAACCCTAGCACTTAGGAGGTGGGGATAGGGAGAGAGCCGCCTACCTATAGGATAGGCCCAGATTCCAAAATGGGTGATGTTTTATATCAGAAGTTAGAAACTGGAGGCAGCCACCAAAATAGCTCAGTGGGTAAAGGCGCTGGCCTCCACGAAGCCTGACAGTGTTTGTGAGTTCAAGACCTTGGCCCACGTGGTAGTCAGGAACGGACTCCTGGAAGTTGTCCTCTGACCTGTATGCATACAGCACAGCATGCAGACAACTGCACTCACATATACATACATAATGTTTTCAAGTGGAGAATGTCCAGGTCTGAGGACTCGAATGGTGATGAGGGGTGTTTAGGGGTCGTCTACTGTCCCTGTTCACTAACGATCGCCATTTCTGGTAGCTATCTTAGAGGACGTATTCCATATTCCATATTCCATCTGACACGATGGGAGACAGCCTGACTGCCATCGGGGAAAACAGCACAGAGATGCAGGAAAGCACTCTGTTCTGAAACGGACTTAGAATCCAGAGAGAAGAAATGTCCTTCCTCCTCCTCCCCTTCCCTGTCCTGGGCTTCACACTGCTTCCATTTCAGGGCCACTCCCCATGGCGGCCGCTCCACCTCCAGACTTTTAGCACAGACAGGGATCTAGACACATCCTTATTCTTGACCACCTTCACCAGCCCTGTCCTCCTCTGCAGGGCCCAGATGCTGAGAGAACCAGGATGCACTCGGGAGCCGTCCCACCCCTTCCCGTTCCCACTCACTTAGGGCAGAGTCTCTCGGGAGGCAGGCAGGCAGGCAGGCAGCAGGCACAGCTGCTCCCTGAAGGCCTGCAAGTGGCTCACCTGCAATCAATTCCTGCTCATTCGTGCTTACACCAAACTCTCCAGATTGGTTCAGGAAGCTTAAAGACAGATAATTAACTAAAGGATTCCCTTCGGTGTAATATGAAGACCCGGCCACGTTCTTAGATTTTTATCTGCACAGTGGAGCTTTGAGGGGGACAGGAAAGACAGGAACTAACCTGCCTTAGCTGTTACGATTGGCTGATACCAGGCACACCTCTCAAAACCTTATGCAAACCCAGCTGGGCTATCACCTGAGAGCCACAGTCATATCTCATCCTGGCTTTGATTCAAACTCTCTATGTACTCTGCAGGCTATGCTCCAAATGCTGCCAACAGCCTGGCTTTGCAGGTCACCAGGCAGGCTTCCCTTACACATAGATCCCCAAGGCGGGTCAATCCTCATAGCTTTCTCTTGGTTGGGCTGGGTCTTGCCAGATCGATAGAACAGTGTAGAACATGTTCAGTAGCACTTCATAATCGGTCCTCTTGCCCTTGTTACTCCAGGGCTACCAAGCTATTCAGGAGTAATAGATTAGTCCACAGAACGGAGTCTCAACAAGGAAGTCAACACTTAATCGATTAAGTTTCCCTACAGGGTTGTGAGGGACTAGTAAATGCCCCGGGGGGAGCAGACTAAGTAATGCAGAAGAGGGCTGGAGAGATGGCTCAGTGGTTAAGAGCACTGACTGCTCTTCAGAGGTCCTGAGTTCAATTCCCAGCAACCACGTGGTGCCTCACATCCATCTGTAAAGAGATCGGATGCCCTCTTCTGCTGTGTCTGAAGAGAGTGACAGTGTACTCACACACTTAAAATAAATAAATCTTTAAGAAAAAAAGTAATGCAGATAAAAAAATTTGTAAAATAAGCAGCCCTCTAATGCCTAGTTTAAAGCAGGGCCTGGTCTAAAACATTGCCAAATGAGCCATACCTTGGTCCATGAGATGGTCTCGGGCTCCTTCACTGTAAATTCTCTTTCCCTGGCTCAAACCATAAGTTCCTATGTTCGTCTCTCAATTGAGAATATACAGCTTATCAGAAAAATCTAACCTTACCAACTCATTGAATTTAACTCATATGATGTCTCAGGGTTACTATTCTTGCAAGGAAACACCATGACCAAAAAGCAAGTTGGGGAAGAAAGGGCTAGTTTTTTCAGCTTACACTTCTGAATTGCAGTCCCTCATCAAAGGAAGTAGGGACAGGACCTCACACAGGGCAGGAAACTGGAGGCAGGAGCTGACTGAGGCAGAGGCCACGGAGGAGAGAGGAGCGCTGCTGCTCACTGGTGTGCTCAGCCTGCTTTCTTATAGAACTCAGGTGCACCAGCCCAGGGATGGCACCACTCACACCATCAATCACTAATTAAGAAAATGCCTTATGCTGGGCAGTGGCGGCACAAGCCTTTAATCTCAGCACTTGGGAGGCTGAGAGGGGCGGTTTTCAAG
>NW_022196909.1:45813079-45816336 GCF_008632895.1 Mastomys coucha
AAAAAAGTGCCTTACAACCAGATCTTAAGGAGGCATTTTCTTAATTAAGGTTTCCTCCTTTCAGATCTAGTTTTGTGTGCCAAGAACACATTAAGACCAGCCAGCAGAGATGACCAACATTCAATACTGCACAGGCTTTCCAAAACCTCAAGGGTTCTACACTGCAAGCTCATCCCTGACCCAGTTCTGCTTCCAGAGCTCACTGAAAGGATACAGCCCACCCCAGCACCTCCCTCCCACTTACAACTTTTCCTCCCCTTTGGCCTTTTTTCTAATTTTGAGTTTATGGGGCTGAAGACTCAGCGCATTTGGTAGAGTGCTTGCCTTCCAAGCACGAGACCCTAGGTTCAATCCCCAGCACCGGCCCTTTGAGTCAGCATTATCAAATATTGTGAGCAGTTTCTGGAGAGAGAAGGCGGTCTCCGATCCACTTCGGGAATGCAACCGTGGCCCACCCCGACGCTCCAATTCCCCTCGGAGATGGGAGTTGGAAAACTTTATTTATTTACATTACAGTTCGAGGGTTTTTAGGCAAGCTACCCTTCAACTCGCGATCACACTTAAAATCAACTCTGGAGCGTCCCACGCCCTTCGCAGCCTCCCGGGCGTCCATCTTCAGACTCCCCGGTAGAATTGGCCATTCCTAAGGAGTCAGTGGGGACGCCTCTGCCTCAGTTTCCCCGTCTCAGCTGGGTCACCGCAAGGCTCGGAGGGACCTTTAACGGGGACCCCATCCTGCTCGCTGGGAGGCCCGCGTCCGTTACAGCGGCTCTCGCACGGATCCCGCTCCCGCGCATCCGCCCTCCAGCCCGGGCCTCAAGCCGCGGTCTCGCCTGGCCTCGCGGCCCGGTCCCTCCAGGCCCCGAGGTGGCTGGAGCCCGCCGCCGCCTCGGCGCCTCCCCGCTCCCGCAGCCCGCCAGGCCGCTCGCCCTCACCTCGCTCCCAGCCTCCAGCTGCAGCCACTCGCAGTCCATCCCCAGCCGCCGCAAGCACCAGCTCCGGCGGGCCCCGAGCTGCCCCGAGACCGAGGGGTCGGGCTCGCCCATAGCCCGCTCGGCACCGGGGCTGCGCTCAGCAACCAGCCAAACTCCAGCCGGGGCTCCGGCCGCCTCCGAGGCTCCTCTCGCGAACCATACCTAAACCCCAGACAGAAGCAATCGCCCGGGGATCGGCGGGATCGGGGGCGCGGTGAGCGCAGGCCCGCCCCTAGGGCTGGGAAGGCGTGCGCGTGCGCAGCGGGGAGGCGGCGGGCGCGTGCGCAGCGGGGAGGCGGCGGGCGCGTGCGCGGTAGGGAGGTGCCGGCTGCGGGCCGGAAGTGCGCAGGTGCGAACCAGAAGCTGGACCAGCGGAACGCTTGCTGCGGACCGAGGCCAGCCTGGGCAGCCTCCGAAACCGTAACACGTAGGGGTCTTTTTGTTTTTGTTTTTTTTTGTTGTTGTTGTTGTTTTAGGGCTTTGGAGGATGGCTCAACGAGTAAAGTTGCTTACTGCCAAGCGTGGAGACGAGAGTTCGATGCTCAGGCTTCAGCTACGTGGTGGCTGGGGAACGCGGACCTTTCAAATTGCCCTTTGACCTCCCTGTGCGCCCCCTAGCGGGTTTGGGTGTGCACACGAATAAACACTTAAAAAAAAAACAGTGAGAAACTCTCTTCCCTAGTGTTCCTGAGTATAACAATGACTTTACCAGTACCTTCCTTCCTCTCCGCGCTCTCCAAAGCCACTACCCCAGCCAGATCCAGCAGCGATGAATTGGAACCTCTTATTTCTACCCCCCATCCCTTTTGTCTTGGGTAGGGTGTGGTGGAGGATGAGGAGTTCAAAGACATCCACCGCTATACAATGAGTTAGAGGCTTGGGATGTGAGACCGTATCTACAAAACAAACAAAAATTGCTTCGTAACTGATAAGGGTTACAATCCTTTATTTAGAACGATAGCCCACTTTGGGTTGGGGGTAGGAAATTCTGAATATTGAACACACACCCAAGGATGTACTCTGTAGCTAAACTATACCTCCACTCCGCTATAGCCGACTTTTGAGTAGTTTATAAGACTCTGACCATTTTAAAGTTGATTTGATCTATTCTTATTTAGTATCTATTTTTTGCATAGTCTCATTACTGAATTTTTAAAAAACTATACCAGGCAAATCTGTAGAAGTGGATCACTTTCCCTGGGGCTCATACGGGGCTACAGAATGAATAGAAATGGGCTTGAAGGGGCTGGGGAGAGGATGATTTCTCCCTCATCTCTCCACCCTGAAATTTGGTTATCTGTTGTTGTTTAATGTATGTGTATAGGTGTTTTGCCTGTATGTCTGTTTCTGAGCCAAGTGCGGCAGACCTGTTGCCTGCAGAAGCCAGTAGAGGTCGTTGGATCCCCTGGAACTGAAGTTCTAAGGGTTGTGAACCAAACCCATGTCCACTGGAAGAGCAGCTTATCTTAATCAATGTGCCATTTCTATTGCCTGATGTTATTTTTGTTTTTTGTTTTTTAAAGATTTATTTATTTGGCCAGGCAGTGGTGGTACACCCCTCTAATCCCAGCACTTGAGAGGCAGAGGCAGGCGGATTTCTGAGTTCGAGGCCAGCCTGGTCTACAGAGTGAGTTCCAGGACAGCCAGGGCTACACAGAGAAACCCTGTCTTGAAAAACCAAAAAAAAAAAAAAAAAAAAAAAAAAGATTTATTTATTTGTTTTATGTATATGAGTGAGTACACACTGTAGCTGCACAGATGGTTGTGAGCCTTCGTCTGGTTGTTGGGAATTGAATTTAGGACCCCTGTTTGCTCCATCCCTGCTCACTCTGACCCAAGGATTTATTATTATAAATAAGTACACTAGTAGTTGTCTTCAGACACACCAGAAGATCTCATTATGGGTGGTTGTGAGCAATGTGGTTGCTGGGATTTGAACTCAGGACCTTCAGAAGAACAGTGAGTGCTCTTAACCGCTGAGCCATCTTGCCAGCCCATGATGTTGTTTTGTTTTGCTTACTTTTATCTCTGTGGAGGTACAGAGGTGGCTTCTGTATGACCAGCTCCCTGGGCTTGAGAGTAGACTGGAGGTTACTGCAGTACAGTGAGGCACACAGGTTGCAGAACCAGGCTGCCCTACTATTTACTATAGGAGCTGAGGCAGCGATTTGACTGCTCTGAGCCTTACTTTCTCAACTTGTAAGATGAAAGCTGTAGCTGACATTGGCTACTCTGTGGTGGGTTCTTCTTTCTTCCACCCTCCTCCACCCTTTCAACTCCTTA
>NW_022196909.1:45816346-45835150 GCF_008632895.1 Mastomys coucha
AGAAAGGAAAGAGGGTGATGCTATTGTTAGACACTTCCTGTTGATTGGGGCATTGAGTTCCTAGGGGCAAGTTTGATCTTTGCCATCAAGATAGGTAATTTCTCCTTTCTTTCTTTCTTATTTTTTGTGCACATCTACTTAACAAACCAAGACTAAGCCGGGCAGTGGTGGCGCACACCTTTAACCCCAGCACTTGGGAGGCAGAGGCAGGCGGATTTCTGAGTTCGAGGCCAGCCTGGTCTACAGAGTGAGTTCCAGGACAGCCAGGGTTACACAGAGAAACCCTGTCTCAAAAAAACAAAAAAAAAAAACAAAAAACAAAAAACAAGACCAAGACCAACAATAACCAACAGAAACCAACCAGTAACCCACCCTGCCTCTCAGGGCCCTAGCATTCATACATCCTTTGGAAAGTCCCCAGAACTCCAAATGTCACACAATCACAGAAACTCTCTGCCACTGGCAAAATCACACCCTTGCTAGAGCACGAGGCAAATCATAAATCATGGTCAGCTGCTGTGGACAGTCCGAAGCAGCCAAATATCCCACAGCTGGAACTAAAACAAAAATACACCCTTTTTAAAAAAATTTATTTATTATTATACATAAGTACAATGTAGCTGTCTTCAGACACATCAGAAGACAGCATCAGATCTCATTAGGGGTGGTTGTGAGCCACCATGTGGTTGCTGGGATCCGAACTCAGGACCTTTGGAACAGCAGTTGGTGCTCTTACCTGCTGAGCCATCTCACTAGCCCACATACTCTTACCATATATCTGTTTTTTGGTTTTTAGTTTTGTTTTGTTTTGTTTTGTTAAGAAACCAAAACTCAGGCTGGTAAGATGGCTCAGTGGGTAAAAAGCACTGACTGTTCTTCCAAAGGTTCTGAGTTCAAATGCCAGCAACCACATGGTGGCTCCCAACCACCCATACTGAGATCTGACGCCCTCTTCTGGTAGCTGTCTGAGGACAGCTACAGTGTGCTTATGTATAATAATAAATAAATCTTTAAAAAAAAAAAAAGAAAAGAAAGAAAAAGAAACCAAAACTCCAAAATCGTCACTACAAAAGCAATACTAATGATAGCAATCACTTACGGAGCTACTGGGAGGATAAATTCTTGTCAGATGTTACTGGTCCTTGGTAAATACCTGATCACTGTTGGCTACCATAGAACACTGTAGTCTCGGCTTCTGCAGTAGCTACCCCCTAACCTTATGCTGTACCTTCACTTTTATTTATTCTGTATTATTATTATTATTATTATTATTATTATTATTATTATTATTATTATTATTACTAGTGGTGTGCTGAGGATAAACCTGGAGTCTTGTGCATGCCAGCCAAGACTTAGCCACTGAGCCACACCCCAACGACTCACCTGTGACATTTCTACCCTCTGTTACCCAAGAGACATATAAAAACAAGAGTTTTCTCTCATGCCGGGCGGTGGTGGTGCACGCCTTTAATCCCAGCACTTGGGAGGCAGAGGCAGGCGGATTTCTGAGTTCCAGGACAGCCTGGTCTACAGAGTGAGGTCCAGGACAGCCAGGGCTATACAGAGAAACCCTGTCTCGAAAATCCAAAAAAAAAAAAAAAAAGTTTAAACCATACAGAAGTATACACCTTTAATAGGGGGTGACGTTAGGCAGGAGACAGAGCCACACATATAACAGAGGCAGAGTGAATCTCAGGCCAGCCAGAGAGATCCTTTCAATAAATAAATAATACACACATGATATTATAAAGAGATTCCTTCAGCTTTAGACTTTTTATCTATAAGCCACGTACAAGCAAGACATGCCTTTGATAAACCTAAGCCAAACAGTTCCCTTTGTGAGCAGGGGCGGGTCACGAGGCTGCAGCTTCACTAACGATGTGAATCGGGTTTCCCTGCGTGGGGTTGAGGGGAGGTGAGACAGGGAGCTTTTTCATTACATCTTGAAAGATTGAGCTGGGCAAGAAAGGAGTCTTGATGTGTCTGAGTCCTGCCTTCCCTGTTCTCTCCTCTGCTCTCACGAGCCGGCTTTATAAGGGAAGCCTGCGTTTACCTATCCGAGAGCAAAGGTGAGGGAGGATGCAGACAGACGCTTGATGTTTGTGGATACTGGAGGGTGACTCCTCCCTCCCCAAGGGTGAGCCAACCAACGTGCGTCTGGCGGGAGCAGGGAGCTAGGTCTGAGGACTCTACATTCTAGCTGGATCTACCTTTCATCTGACTCCTTTATTCTGCACTCCTCTGCACCCCACCCCATCCCAAATATGAGATTCAAGCTGAAATGTAAGAAATACAATCTGACCTTCCTTTCAAAGGTGCCCCCTGCCAGCCTAGGGCCAGCTCCAATCGAAGAGGAAACACTAGACCCCCCCCCCCAACACCTGCTAGGGTAGCTACGCCTCTACCTAAACTCGGCTAAGCTAAACTGGAAGTGTGGAGCGAAGAATTACTAACAGCCAAAGCTCCCCCACGAGGGTCAGGTTTCCGACACACTTGAAAATGAACAGGAGGCGGAACACAGAGATAAACCCACTCACGATTACTGTGGAGGAAAAGACAAATGTAAGTGATGGAAAGCCAGGCACAAAGGAGTGGCTGTCAGTTATAAGGAAAGGGAGAGAGGGGCTCTCCGGGGTCTGTGACCTGCTCACTCTCAGCTCTCCACCCGGTGCACCTCTTGCTCTGTGCGGACACCTCACCGACTAAACTAATCGCTCTGTCTACAGTCTCCAGTGCACTCACTCTGGGGTGAGAATCAGTGCTTCTCTGGTGAAGGGAAGGAAGCCTTTGGTTTCAAGAGGGAACTGTTTTATTTACTGACTGACTGACCTACAGACCAAGGCCAGAGTCTCATGTAACTCAGGCTTGCTTTCAATTTCCATATGTAGCCGAGGATAGCCTTGAACCTCTGACTGTCCAGCCTCTCCCTCTAAATGCTAGGATCACAGGTGTGCGCCACTACCTCTGCTTTATACAGTACTGGGGATCAACAACCAGTGCTTCACGCATTCTATAATGAGTCTTGGGAAGAAAATGTCTTAGAAAACCAGAGCTGTGCCGGGCAGTGGTGGTGCACGCCTTTAATCCCAGCACTTGGGATGCAGAGGCAGGTGGATTTCTGAGTTCCAAGACAGCCTGGTCTACAGAGTGAGTTCCAGGACAGCCAGGGCTACACAGAGAAATCCAGAGAAACCCAGAGGTGTGTGTGTGTGTGTGTGTGCGTGCGCGTGTGTGTACATGTGTGTGTGTCTGTGTGTGTGTCTGTATGTGTGTGTGTGCATGAGTGTGTGTGTGTGCCTCTGTGTGTGTATGTGTGTGAGTGCATGTGTGCCTATGTGTGTGTGCATGTGTGCCTCTGTGTGTGTGTGTGTGCATGTGCATGTGTGTGTGTGTGTGCTTGTCAGCACCTGGGGTGAGGTGTGGGATCTGCTTCAGACACCTTGTGTACTAAATGCTGTTTTATGTAAACAGAGCTGTACAATATTTCTGACTCCTTGCATCATTTTGTAAATGCTTCTAATGAGCCATTCAGTATCTTCCATTCTGGAGGTCTCTGTAATCAATAATTAGGGTGGCTATTTTAGAGCAAACTCAGTTCAGCATATAACCACCCGTTCCTTTTCTGGCTGGCGCCTGGCCGAAACATTCATCGGCTTGTCGAGGAGGATCAGCTTCAAGTTCAAACGTTTATTGCAGGTCGGATTTTACTAAGAAAGGGGGTGGGGCAGCGGGAACCCAAAGTCAGTAAGGACGGCCTTGCTGTTTATTCTGAGGTGATACAGTCATCAGTGTCAGCATCAGATGCAGGTATGGGGTGATTGATAGCTGGACTAGATCTCACCAAGTTGGCTCTCTGGAGCCTACAGAAGTCACTCTGGGTGTAGCTCCCTGTAAGGTGTTTATACAGTACATGCAAAACCTTAGGTTTGACCCCCCCCCCCCCGTACTGAGGTGAGGGGGGCAGAGATGAGGAAAGGGGAAAGGAAGGAAGGGAGGGGGAAGGGAGGGAGGGAAGAGGGAAGGAGGGAAGGAAGGAAGGGTGATTGAGTTGCGGTTATGGGTGTCTCAAGGAAAGACAGAGGCTGGCCTGGCAACTCCTGCCCAAGGGTGGAAGGAGAGAGGCAGAAAGAGCAGAGGGCTGATACAGGCTCAGGGCAGAGAACGCGCAGACCCTGGCAGCCAGAAGAGTTCCAGAGCCTTCAGCTTTCAAGACCAAGGGTCCCAGAGTCCGGGGTGTGAGTGTGACACTGGCTGCAGCTATCCCAATACCTGAGGCCTACAAGGGATTGTAAGGTCAGAGGGGGCTCTCAAGAGACCTTAGGGCTAAAATTGCTAGCAGGTGTGAGGCACCGTGTGTGTGGGTTGGAACTAAATCCAGGCCTTCTGCAAGAGCAGGAAGCGCTCATAACCCCTGAGCCAGCTCTCCAGCCCAGCTTTCAAGCAAGTTCCTCATCAGAGTCAGAGATATTCAGAAGATATTTCATTCTCTTGATAAATGAAAACTAGAGATTTTTTTTTAATACACACTAGTTAAAGATTAGTTAGCCGGGCAGTGGTGGCACACTCCTTTAATCCCAGCGCTTGGGAGGCAGAGGCAGGCGGATTTCTGAGTTCAAGGCCAACCTGGTCTACAGAGTGAGTTCCAGGACAGCCAGGGCTACACAGAGAAACCCTGTCTCAGAACAAACAAACAAACAAACAAACAAACAAAAGATTAATTATTCTAAATCTCTGGATCACTTGGTTAAATTATTTCAAGCAGAGAAAATGCCCATAGTGTATAATAAAAGTTAAATTCAAAATTTAATTTTGAGGTCAACTGAATCTTGATATTAAATTATCTTCATGTGCTTCTGATAAAGTCTTACTGGCAAACATTTTTTGTTTGTTTTGAGACAGAATTTCTCTGTGTAGCCCTGGCTGTCCTGGAACTCACTCTGTAGACCAGGCTGTCCTGGAACTCAGAAATCCACCTGCCTCTGCCTCCCAAGTGCTGGGATTAAAGGTGTGTGCCACCACTACCTGGTGTGTTTGGTGGTTTTGTTTTGTTTTTCAAGACAGAGACAGGGCTTTTCTCTCTCTCTCTCTCTCTGTAAGATTTATTTATTTCATGTATGTGAGTACACTGTCACTGTCTTCAGACACACCAGAAGAGGGCATCAGATCTCATTACAGATGGTTGTGAGCCACCATGTGGTTGCTGGGATTTGAACTCAGGACCTCTGGAAGAGCAGTCAGTGCTCTTAACCACTGAGCCATCTCACCAGAGCTGAGACAGGTTTTCTCTATGTAGCTTTGGCCGTCCTGGAACTAACTCACTCTGTAGACCAGGCAGGTGGAATTCAGAGATCCAAGGTGTGTGCGACCACCACCCACCACAAACATTCCAGTGGAACCCTAATCCTGGGGTGTTTTTGTTTGTTTTTCTGTCCTCCACTGTGGCAGACCCATTAGTTAGACGGCTAACCCTCCAACCTCACTGTAACTTGGTGTGAGCTATCATAGGCTCCATTCTGCTTCGTGAGCTGTAGGGGTAACACTGTACAGCGGCTTTCTGGAAGCTTTCTTCAGACACAACTGGTACGCTTCTTTCTTCTCTTTAACCCATTCTGTTCTTTGAAAAAGAAAGCGTTAGCTCCTGTTTTGTGAACCACATGTACAGTGCCAGCTGAGACTGACTGGAAGAGGGGGATGGATCCCTTGCAGCTATGGGCGGGTATGAGTTGCATGGTGTGGGTGCCGGTCCACCAAGATGAGCAAGCACTTTCAACTGCTGAATCATCTCTCATCCCCAACTCCCTGCCTATCTAGACTGCGAAGACGAAGGAGTACTTCTTCCTATGGATTCCAAAACAGAAATGTTTCTCATTCTGGTCCCTTTCAGACGGAGACACATTTATTCCTAACACATGGCACCTCATGACAGCAAGAAGCACTCTTTGTTTTTGTTTTTTTACTCATTTGTCTGTGTGTCTGTGCGTCTGCCATACATGTAAGTGCCCTCTGAGGCCAGAAGAGGGCACCCGATCCCCGGAGCTGAGATTACTGGCACCTGTGAGCTCTCCAGCCCGGGTGCTGGGAAGTGGACTTTAGTCCTGCAGAGGAGCAGTGAGCACTCTTCATCCCTGAGCCGCTGTGCCGGCTGTGCTGCGTTGTTCTTGCGACCTTGGCCGGGAAGTAACTCAGTCTACAAAGGGTAGACCGGAATTATGCCTCTACTCCAGAACTCCTGCCTAGAGTGCTTCTTGCTGCCAGGCTGTGGTGGCACATGCCTTTAATCCCAGCACTTGGGAGGCAGAGGCAGAACTCAGAGGATTTCTGAGTTCGAGGCCAGCCTGGTCTACAGAGTGAGTTCCAGGACAGCCAGGGCTACACAGAGAAATCCTGCCTCGAAAAACAAAACAAAACAAACAAACAAAAAACCCTTAAAAATTACAAAAAAAAAATTTAAAAACTATGATCACTCACCAAAAGTTCCTACTGAAGACAGGCTGCCAGTGGTCAATGGCAGAGTGTCAGTCCCCCGCACAAAGCACATAGCTATGGTGTGGCTGCAGACGCTACCAGGCAAACCAGGAGGAGGCCTGTGTGCACCCTGATCCTGCTGCTGCTGACCTGGGCTCTGGGCTGAAGCTAGGAACAATGGGCACAGGCCTGTAATCTTAGCATTCAGGAAGCTGAGGAGGAGGATCAGGGGTTCCAAGCCATCCTCAGCTACTTAGTGGGTCCGGGACCAGGCCCAGCGACAAAAGACCCTGTCTCTCATTTAGAACCAAGCAATGAAGGTTTTATGCCCACTTTGGTTCCCATCCAGGGACTAACCAGGTCTGACTCTGCTCAGCTTCGCAGGCCGTGTGGGATATGGTGGGTTCAGGAGGTGGGGGCTGCAGGATCACCCGGCTCTCCTGAGCCTTTCCTCTAGCAAGAAGTCTGAGTTCACCCTCTTACCTCCTTTGGGGCTGAGAAATAATCTGAGTAAGGCTTTGTCATGGTGCGGCCACGTGAGACCAGGGGCTCTGCCACACAGCAGCTGAGGAGGCAGAGGACTCACTCCAGCAGTCCTCTCCTGACCAGCGTCGAGGCCCCTTAAAATGCCGCTGTGTGTGTGTGTGTGTTGTCTGTCTGTCTGTCTATCTATGAATATATGCCACATGAGTCTGTCTGTCTATGAATATATGCCACATAAGTACATTGCTTGCAGAAGTCACAAGAGGGCGACAGACTCCCTGGGGCTGAAGTTCCAGGCAGGTATGAATCAGCTGATGTGGGTGCTGGGTAGGTACTCTGAACCACAGAGCCATTTCTCTAGCCCTTGATAACCCCTCCCCGCCCCCCATACTTACAAGTACCAGCAAACAAAACAAAACAAAACCAGGAAAAAAAAAGCCGCGTCACTGCAGGCTCCGATGCTCCAATGGAGGAGGAGAGACAGGCGCTCCGATGGAGGAGGAGAGACAGACGCTCCGATGGAGGAGGAAACACCATTTATTTACAGTCCATTCACTTTATCCACAATTTCCCATATAAACATGGAACTAAAAAAATAAAACCAGCACTCGGGAACACGGGTCTCTGTCTTTACTGGGTCTGTTGGAAGGAGGGCCTGAGTCCTCCCCTCTGGGAAGGAGGGCCTGAGTCCTCCCCTCTGGGAAGGAGGGCCTGAGTCCTCCCCTCTGGAAAGGAGGGCAGGGTGGGATGGGAAGAACGCCTGAGAAACGGCCTGGCTGAGCGAGCTCTTACAAGGCTGAGGTGTGGCCTGAGGTGAGTGACACAGGAAGTGAGCTTCAGGGTGTCACCCCTGGGAACACTGCCTGTCACCCCAGGGGGATGGCGGCCACTGACCCCCATCCTCCTTCCTCTACTACCAAACACCAGAACTCTAGCGTGCGTCCTCTGCCTCCTGAGCTTCGGGGTGTGATGGTGGCAGTAGGGGACACTTAGTGCCACTTTCCAGGAAGAGTTCCTGGTCATGGGGACACACAGGGACCCTTTCTCTTGGCACTAACTTGTCAGCCAGCTCTGTCCTGACCACAGTGCTGACTTACACTGAGGAGACGAGGGCTGGGTCCACAACCTAAGAGAGGCCTTCTGCCTCTCCAGTCCTTCCTGGGGTGAGGCGAGGGGAAGGAAAGAGCAGGTCCTCCACAGAGGCCCTGGAGGGATGGGAAGTGGAGGGAAGGAGGGAGGGAGGGAGGGAAGGAGGGAGGGCGGGGGTACTGACTGTTGACCAGCTGCTGGCCACACTCTGTAGCCACCTCCACCAGGCCCCAGGCCCCTCCCTTAAGCAACTTCAATTGTGCTGATGACCTAGCTCGGTTTCACATGTCAACGCACGCTATAAATATAAAATCATATCTGCTACAAAGAGGACATAGATTTGTACACCTTTACCCATATACATAATAACACAATTTATACATAATATCTTGGAGTGCTTCACCCTGGAAAAAGGGTTCGAAGAGGTGGTTAAAACTGAACTAAACAACCATCCTTCTCCCTCCCCTGCCCTGATCCCTCCAGAGAGACCATCAGATGCTTGGTCCCTGGGGTCCTTCCCAACTGGTTCTGATGGGTTAGTCTGGACACAAATTCAGACACGTGACAAAATGCTGATGGGCTTGTACGCACGCACGAGCACACACACTCACATACATACAAATTCAGGGGCGTGTGCAAGCGCGCGCGCGCGCGCGCGCGCGCACACACACACACACACACACACACAAACATACATACAAATTCAGGTGCGCGCATGTGCACACACACACACAGTCACGAGTGCGTGAACACACAAGCGCACACACGTGCACACAGCACACCCCACCCACGGGGGAACAGATAATCCACGAGGAAAGGACAAAGTACTTCCCAGCCCTTGAGTGCGGGCCTCTCCTCAGGGTCAGACCACGGAGAAGGAAGGCCTCACTCACTGTGTCACTGGCTCAGCTGGGACAGGAGGGGGAGGGGAAATGAGGGGAAGGAATGGGGGCGGGGAGTTCTGAAAACAAAGTGTCTCTGACCGGTGACCAGATCACACTTTGAGTCACAGAAGCGACAGCATAGAGCCTAATGTCCTATGCCTTGGGCATATTAGAAAATGTGTTTTCCTTGTTTTAAAAAAAGAGAGCCGGCCAGCTGGTCCCGGGGGGAGCCGGCGGGTGTGCGCATGGACACTGCGGGGCAGACCCAGGGCCTCCCCTTCTTCTGTCCAGTGTCTTCCGGAGGGAAAGACGACTCTCACCATCCATGCGGCACGGAATACTGACAGTCGTCCCAGACACACATCCAGAGACAGAGTGACGGATGCTGGGAATTAAGACCCGGGTGGCGGTGGCGGTGGCTGCGGTGGCGGTGGGGGCGAGCTTTGTACAGCAGGAGTGTTTCCTGGCCGGGGTCCACGGCTTGCACAGCGGCCACAGTGATGAAGTTGCCATCAGAGATGGGGGCGGTCTGGGTCCCCAGGGGAGACAGCACCTATCGGCGGTAGTGGTTGGGGGCGTCGGCAAACATGTACTTGAGTCTGTAGGCCTCGGCCAGCAGCAGCCCGATCTCCTCATTGCCCCAGTGGATCGTGGGCAGGTTCTGCAGCAGCATGAGGAGGCCCTGCAAGGCAAGGGGGGGTTCATCTCTCTGCAGCCTGTTCCTGAGGGGTACCTCCTCCCAGACCCCGTGAGCCCCACAATCCTGCAGCCCCAAGTCCCGAGTCCCTTGTTTAGGCCAGGAAGCCTGAATGTCCTCACAGATTCTCTGACGCAATGACACGTGCCTATTCAAAACGGGTAGAGAGAGGAGCTTCCTGGGCTGCTCCTGCAGCAAGCAGCCATCTTTTCCCTACATCTGCTTCTCGGCCTGACTTGGTTGTTTTGTTTTTTTTTTTAGAGTGAGTTTGATCAATCGTTTGTTGTTCGTTCGTTGGTTCGTTCATTCACTTTGGTTATTCAGAACTGGGATATTCTATTTGTCCTTTTTCTTTTTAATTATAAAAAGAGGGGCTAGGGGCTGGAGAGGTGGCTAAGTGGTTAACATCACTGACTGCTCTTTCAGAGGTCCTGAGTTCAAATCCCAGCAACCACATGGTGGCTCGCAACCATCTATAATGGGATCAGATGTCCTTTTCTGGTGTGTCTGAAGACAGCTACAGTGTACTCACATACATTAAATAAATAAATAAATAGATAAATAAATAAATATAAAAAGATTCGTCCTAGGGCTAGGGAGAGGGCTCGGCTGCTAAAGTCAGGAGCGGGAGTCCCTGAGTTTGATCCCAGCACTGTAGGAGGTGGAGACAGGATTCCTGGGGCTTGCTGGCCAATCAGCCTCACCTCAATGGTGAACCCCATTCCTTAGTGGGAGAGCTGCCTCTGGAGGCATGCTCAGAGACCCCTGCTATTCTCCCAAAAGATCTGGGTTCGATTGCCAGCACCCTCCAGTACCCACATAGGGACTTAAAACCAAATAACTCCAGTTCCTGGGGTCCAACACCCTCTTCTGGCCTCCAATAGGTTCCAGGTTCAGACACACATGCAGGCAGAACGCTCAGACACATAAATTTTTAAAAAGTTAAGCCAAGTGTGGTAGTGCATGCCTTTAATCCCTCCCTCCCCCACCCCACAGGCAGGATCTCTGTGAGTTCCAGGCCGGCCAAGCCGCCATGAAGAGGCCCTGTCTCAGAAACTTGCTTGTGTGTGTGAGATGTATGCTTGTGTGCAGTGTATGGAGGTCGGAGGACGCCCTTCAGCACTATGCTCTCTCCTCCTATTAGGTGGATACCAGAGTTTGAACTCAGGTCGCCAGGCTTGGCGGCAAGCACCTTCACCCACTGAGCCATCTCACTGGCTTTCTTCTACACCCCCTCTTACTGGAAAATTCTAGTATTTCCATAATGATTCCATGCTTTTGTGTAACTTGTAAACAAAACCAACCAACAACAGTGGCCCAGCTCAGGAGAAGGGCACTATTTCTGGGATGGGAGCCATTCGGCCTCTAACCCCAGCGTTAGTAGAAGCTTTCTAGATGAATATATTCTATCCCTAATCAGGGGCTCCTGCCTTTTCCCTTCTCTCGCATGGAAAAAGCATTAGCTGTGAGGAGCCGCTCTGCCACCTGGTGGCAGAGTCTGGAACTGCAGCATTCTGCCTCTCCCGGCTCCCTATCCCACCTCGGCTTAGCACAGCATTGCAAAAGGTGGAAGCCGGTCTTCAGATAAAGATGGAGAAACTGAATGGCTATGGCCAAAGAGCAGAGATGCTGATCACAAGTCAGGCATGCTTGGCCAGGGTGACAGAAGAGACGCTGCCAGAACCTCACTGAAGATTTTCTACAAAGCAGTTGCTAGAGCAGAGTGTGTAGTCAGGTGAAATAACACACTATTGAGCCAGTAGGGCAAGCACTAGAGGGAAGCCAGCCATGGTCTTTTAAAGAATGATAGGGGGCCCAGGCTCAGACACATGCTGGAACCTGGCCATCTCCGTGGAAAGGTGGAAAGGGAACCGGGTGGAGAAGGAATATCATCACAAATGAGGACTGGGAAAAAGCAACCAGACAGAAGGCTAAAGGAGGGAGCACTGGCTGCTCTCGGAGGGAGCACTGGCTGCTCTCAGAGGGAGCACTGGCTGCTCTCGCAAAGGATCCTGGTCTGCTTCACAGCACCCACATGGTGGCTCACCATCTGTAACTACAGCTCCAGGGGATCTGATACCCTTTTCTGGACATCACAGGCACTAGGTACACACATGGTACATACATACATACATACATACATTCGTGTCCCCAAGGTACATACATAAAAATAAAACCAAGCAAAAAACTTCAAAATAATAAATCTTGCCGGGTGGTGGTGCTTCACACCTTTAATCCCAGCACTTGGGAGGCAGAGGCAGGCGGATTTCTGAGTTCGAGGCCAGCCTGGACTACAGAGTGAGTTCCAGGACAGCCAGGGATACACAGAGACACCCTGTCTTAACAACAACAATGTCATTTTTTTTTTTTTTTTTTTTTTTTTTTTTTTTTTGGTTTTTCGAGACAGGGTTTCTCTGTATAGCCCTGGCTGTCCTGGAACTCACTCTGTAGACCAGGCTGGCCTCGAACTCAGAAATCCGCCTGCCTCTGCCTCCCAGGTGCTGGGATTAAAGGCGTGCGCCACCACCGCCCGGCAACAATGTCATTTTTAAAAAAGGAATGAATGGCAAACGGACTTAAAACTGTATCTGATTAACTCAGACATCGTGTGCACTCCCTCTGCAATGTCCCAGTGTTCTCTGTGGATGTTAGGTGGACTCGGCTGTGTCACATACCTTCTAACCAGCTTAACGAGAGCATCCATCCGAAAATGGCTCAGTGTGATCTTTCAAAATTCTAGCCTTGCCTGTAACTTTTTGAGACCCGAACAACCCAATGGTCCCTCCTACTACACTTGGGGATCTCCTGGGGTCTTCGGGTTCCCTTACTGGCTGCTTCTGTTTACAGCCTGAGAACTTCGGTCTTTCTCACGAGGATCCTCCCATCCCAGGGTTCCCTAACCTGTCGGAACAGGGTTCAAACTGGTGCCTCACCAAATGTCTGCAGAGGACCTGCACTGAGGCAACGGTCTGCACCTGCGCCCTTGATCAAGGCTGGATGGCTCGCTCTTGTCGTCCTCTCTTGCTTTCCCTTCCCCTCTCTTTCCCCATCCCCCCCACCTCCATGTGCTCATGGCCAGCCCCTACTCCTCTACTTCTCCACTCTCTCTCTGCCTTTCTCTGCCTCTACTACCCTCTTCCTCTTGACTCCCCTCCCCATGCCCTGAATAAACTCTATTCAGGATAGGCTTGTCTACATGCACTCTGTGGCTGAGGCCTTAGACACCCGTGGCCCTGCGGTATCATGCTTTAAGAACTCTGACCAGTCCAAGCCTGATGGTGCACACTTGCAGTTCTCTGGGAGTTTTGGGGGTGGGAGGGGGAAGAAGGAGGATAAAAAGTTTAGGGTCATCCTAAGCTACACAGTTGGTTTGAGGCTAGCCTGGTCTACATGAGACCCGACAGATAGAGATAGATAGATAGATAGATAGATAGATAGATAGATAGATAGATAGATAGATAGATAATGAAGCCTCAACTCTTTCTCCTCTTAAGAGCTATATTGCAGAGCAGACATCTCCAAAGCTCATGCACAGGACAGAACTAAAACCTTCCCCAGGACCGCCTGACAGACATCCCACTGCCTCCCCTGTTCAATCTCTTGCGTGCATTTAAAGGGGCTGTGATCCATAGGCCTTGGATCCCTCACTCCTGCTTCTCCAAATCAGCTCTGAGCACCTGAGGCCTGAAGCATCCTAGAGTTTACAAGATGGTTTCCTGGGGCACAGAGCGAGTGGCCTCTGCCTGGGTGCAGGTGAGGACAGAGTTGCTCAGCCAGCAGTAGGGCTGCTCATCCTGCTCTTGCTGATCCTGCTCCTGCTACACCCCGACAAGCAAGCAGCCTCCTTCTCTCCTCCTCCCCAACCTTTTCTCGCTCTCACAGAGCCGGGCTACACTCTCAGAACACAGAGCCTTCCGCGGGCTACAAGCTCGGAACACAGAACCTTCCCTGACTGCAGCTGCTGATGTCTGTGTGGCTGCCTGGGGCTGCACTGACGGCTCTTCTACCTGGTGAACACCAGGCAAGTTCAGTCTGGGGCCAAGTTCAGGGCAGGGCCTGCTGTCAGGAGGCCTGACATCAGAGGGAAGTGGACATTTCAGACCTCAGGATTCTTGCATAATCCCTCCCCCTAAGCGTCCCGCCTTTTTGATCTGCTTCTTCTAGCACATGGGCTGGCAGCTGGAGGCCTGGAGCATCCTCAGATACACCCGGTCCTCCCAGGGCTCAGGCCTGGCCAGCCAGGCCCACCTGCTTTTACAAACAGTATCTTAACTATTGAGCCATCTCCCCTGCCGCTGAAACCAAAGGCTTCTAAGTTCATGTGTCTAGTCTGCCCTGTCTCCTAGAAACCGGGCCATGAACATCTGTACATTCGTTTGCCTAGGCATCTCCATTTGTATTTATAAAGTTCTTTCTCTTGCAGCAGGGCCTCAAATAGCCCAGGCTGGCCTCAAATTTGCAACCTAGCTAAAGATATACTTGAACCCCTAACCTCTCCTTCTAACTTCCCCAAATGCTGGGATTACAGTGTGGACAACCACGCCTAGCTGTCATTTCAAATTCAACATTCCCAACACCAAAGGCCCGATCTCCCTACACCTCTCCCCCCACCTCCATCTGACAGGCATTCTGGTCCATCTCTCTCTGTCACAGTCCAAACACAGCCCATCAAAGAATCAAGGCTTTACCATACCCAGCCCATCAAAACTCTGGATACAAAAGACCCCGAACATGCCACACACACCTCTGCTGTCACTACCCACGATCATGCCCCTCGGAGAATTACAGCAGTGTCCTGGGTAGCTGCTGTGCCCACACACCCATCTCCAGACGCTGCACAGAAGCAGGGGAGTCTTTAAGGGCCTAAGACCCACCAGGTCCAGTCAGGACGCTCACAGCAACTTCCTGCCCCATGAGCCGTCCTTGACTTAGCTTGCTCTGCTCCTCAACTGGCCACCTGTTCAGGCCTCACCTTACAACTCCTCAAACAACCAGGCCTGCGACTGGCTTAAAGCCCTTACTCCAGTCATCCCTCCGCCCCACGGCCACATGGCTTGCTCCCTCCCCTTCCTCGGGCCTTGCTTAAATGTGAGCTTATCCTGACTGTTTGAAAGTGCAGCCTCCCCTCCTACCGCTAAGGATCCGCATAGGTTGCTGGGCCTAGCAGCAGTGGGTACTATCTATCCCCAGCATCTCTGAAGCCCCCTGCGCCTTTGTCCACTGCCTGTCTTCCCTCAGCACGTGGGCTGTGAGAACGGCCCTCTGCCTGCTTCACTTCCCACGATGTCCTGGGCCTCCACAGTGACTCACAGCACATGCCTGCAACCAACACCTGTAAATGGATGGATGAGGGGTCTCTCAGGCTGTGCAGCCACTCTGCAGCCCTTCTGCCCACTCACCTGAAAGTCTTCCTCATCCAAAATCTCCTTCCTCCACTTGATCAAGAAGGCGGCGCAGACATAGAGATGGAAGTGCGAGAAGCCTTCTGGCTCAGACTGAGAAAGAAAACCGACAGTCAGGCAGGCCTCCGAGGCCCCACTGTGTGTGAGAAAACCCACAGTCAGGCAGGTCTCCGAGGCCCCACTATGTGTGAGAAAACCGACAGTCAGGCAGGCCTCCGAGGCCCCAACTGTGAACTTCTCCCTTGCAAGCCACCTGCAGGGTGGGAAACCCAGCCTAAAACCTCTTATGTGACAGAGACCATGGGCTCAAGAGATTCCCAGAGCCACAGCAGACATGGGATGAAGGTGGGTGGAGAGGCTTCACAGCAGGGACAGCTGGGAGAGGGAGGGGTCCCTCCATACCTGGTATGTGTCCCACAGGCGGATGGTGCAGCGCAGGGGAAGCTCCCGCATCAGCAGGTTGTTCATCCACCGAAAGGCAAACTGCAAATACTCTACCTCGTACCTCCTGAAGTGACTGTGTACCTGCTCTGAAAGTGGCACGAGGTCAGGAGCTGCCAGCAGGCCTGAGGGGCCAGCAGCAGGCCTGAGGGGCCAGCAGCAGGCCTGAGGGGCCAGCAGCAGGCCTGAGGGGCCAGCAGCAGGCCTGAGGGGCCAACAGCAGGTTGCCTTTCTTACCAGCCCCTCCCGCTGTGGGCTGACCTTGTGGGTCACTACAAGGACAGGATGGGAAGGGAGCGGAGGAGGACCAAGAGTCACGGCTTACTTAGGTAGGGACCCGCACTGGGACAAGTCCTGTCCTCCCGACCTACCATCGATCCGGCTGACGAGCTCTTCCAGCGCCTTGACCTTCTTCTGGATCCCTGGTTGTGCAAACGTGTAGTTATCCTGCGAAGGACACAGAGCCTGGGGTGAGCAGTGTCCAAACCAGCCGCCTTCCACACCTAGACAGAGCTCACAGAGACACAGGCTGCTCTGTTGTTACTGCTGGTGTGTGTGTGTGTGTGTGTGTGTGTGTGTATGCGTGAGTGCATGTATATGTGTATGTGTGTGTGCGTGAGTGCATGTATATGTGTGTGTGTGTGTGCGTGAGTGCATGTATATGTGTGTCTGTGTATGTGTGTGTGTGTATGCATGAGTGCATGTATATGTGTGTGTGTGTGTGTGTGTGTATGTGTGAGTGCATATATGTGTGTGTGTGTGTGTGCATGTGTGTGCACGCCAGCATGTGTATGTTACCTAGGCCAGGGATATTTTAGGTATCATTCCTCACAAATGGTCCTTCTTGCTTCTTGACAGAGGGTCTCACTGAGACTGGAGCTCAAGATTAGGGTAGGCACCTTGCTGCCCCATGCCCTCTCCACAGCCCCTGAAGCCTATTTAAAAGTAGACTGGGGGCTAGAGAGATGGCTCATTGGTCAAGAGTGCATACTCTCTTCCAGAGGACCCACTACAGTTCCTAGTGGCTTACAACTACCTGAGACTCCAGACCCCAGGGATCCAACACCTCCAGGCTCCATGGAACATCTGTACTCATGTGCACATACCCCCACACACAGGATTAAAAATAACATAAACAGGGCTGGTAAGATGGCTCAGCGGGTAAGAGCACTGGCTGGTCTTCCAAGAGGACCCAGGTTCAATTCCCAACATCCACATGGCGGCTCACAACTGTCTGTAACTCCAGTTCCAGGGGATTCAATACCTTCACACAGACTGACATACATGCAGGCAAAACACCAAATGCACATAAAGTAAAAAGTAAAATATTTAAAGACTATGTTACATATTATATATCATATATGTTATCATGTATCATTTATATTACATGATATGTTATACATTATATATTACAGTATATATTACATTGTTATATGTATTATACATTATATAGTTTATACATATTATATTATATGTTATATATATTATATGTGTGTATATATATATGTGTGTGTATATATATGTATATCATAAACATATACTTTAAAAGTTCACCAATGCTAACAGCTAGTAACAGTGTTTGGAAACAGAGGGATTCCTAGAACTATAGCATGTGGTGAAAGGTTGGAGAAGCCCTGCTCTGTGGGCTTGACCCACAGGGTCTCCACAGTAGGGAGCAGGGGCCCTCTCTGCTGACAGCGAGTGCAGCACCGTGATTTTCTCAGACCCGAGGGATGCTAGCCCACTGTCTAGTGAAGCTAATAGAAGAGGCGGAGGTGCACTGGCGGAGGGTGGAGGGTAGGGAGTGGGGTCGGGTGGGGTAGGATCCCGCACATAGGAGAGCAACACGGAAGGAGAGGCCCGAGGGAGCGCTGGACCTGGCTGGCGGGCAGCTCACCTGGATCCCGTCCAGCAGCTTGCTCATGCACCAAAAGCTGTCGGCTTCGATGCTCCGCAGCATGTCCTGAGACAAGTTGGTCACGTCAAAGTTCTCCACGTCCTCTTCTGCAAAACAAAAGGGGAAGAGAATCCAGAGGCCTTATCTAAAAACAGAGAGCGGAGCAGAGAGCTCACTGTCTGCCATGGGGTTCTTCAGATGTGGAGGGACAAACCTGCCCTTCTGCTCCAGTGTGCCTCAGAATTCCCAGGGATCCCATAACACCGACTGGGCCATTTCTCACTCCAACCCAGCCTACTTCACTCTCCCTTGGCATTTGTCATTAGATTTTTTTTTTCTTTAAGGTGACCACTCAGGACTGCTGCTCAGTAAGCTACACCCAGTTCAACCTGGGAACAGACTAGAGAAGTTCTGATTACAGACGCCAGTGAACTGTCTACCATATTCATAGGACAAGTGGGTCAGAGCCCCCCTGCTGGGCAGAAGGATGGACTCCCTGAGTGCTGGCATTAGACATATATGAAGGAAGGTGAGCCAAGCATGTGGGTGCCTCTGGGACCTAATTCTATCATATTGCTCTTTCCCACTGCTGGAGGATGCCCCCATACACAAGCACACAGTTCTGTTGACAAATGCCCCTGTGAAACACCCTTATCTTTCTCTCACCATCTCAGAGACCCTGCAAGGCCATACATATACCCACAGTACACAAAAGGATGCAGGAGTTACATCAAGTATCCCTTAAGCTTGAGCACAGGGCCACTTTCAGAGAGAAACACTGACTTAAAAGTACGCGTGTGCGTGTGTGTGTGTGTGTGTGTGTGTGTGTGTGTGTGTGTGTGTGTGTGTGTACATGTGTCTGGTGGGACCTGCAGAGGCTAGAAGAGGGCGTCGTTCAGATCCCCTAGTGGAGTTGCGGGTGGTTGTGGCTGTGGGTACTGGGAACTAAACTCCGGAAGAGCAGGAAGCTATCTTAACCACTGGGCCATCTCTCCAGCGCAACTGCCTTCTAACTTCTCATGGAAATTCCAGGTAGCAGCAGGGGTAAGAGGCTGTCTGGTCCAAGGCCCAAGCACATGAGACAGGAAACCCAGAGGAGAAGGCCATGGCGTCCACTCTGTGAAGTTTCTGAACCCAATCCTCCTGGCCACAGAGAGGGGCCCAGTAAGATGGGCTCTGCCTGCCCCCATCCGAGGGCCTTCGGCTCTGCACACAAGCCAGCATCTCTCCTTAGACCCATGGGCATGGTTTAGAAACAAAAGTCTTTGCTACATGAAGTTACTTTCGTGTGTGGTGGGTGGGAGTGTGTGTGTGTGGGGGGGAGGGCAGTAGGCTGACGACACTCACTCAGTATCTCAACATTTATGCCTTTAATCTCAGCCCTTGGGAGGCAGAGGCAGGCGGACTTCTGAGTTCGAGGCCAGCCTGGTCTACAGAGTGAGTTCC
>NW_022196909.1:45836016-45839674 GCF_008632895.1 Mastomys coucha
GCTTACATGGACGGGTATGTGTGTGTGTGAGGGGGGGGAGGAACAAACACATTGCCGGCTCACTAATAAAGGGAGAAGGAAACATTTGTCTTCACGTTTTGCTGTACTTTTAAAAACTGCCATCAAGAAGCGTAATTTTTAGAGCATTCTCCAAATGTGCACAGTTTCTAAGTGGGGAGCTATACTGACTGCAGCTGCCTTCTTATCAGCAAAAATGAGTAAGGACTCTGTAAAACAACAGTAACCTTGTGGAAATGAAGAAGTCTGATACCACATAAAAGTCCAATCGGGAGATCACATATAAACAACCACCACAACAACAAGAATTATGCCGTGGCTTTGGGGTGGCCATACGCATTATTTGAATTAAGTCAGGCCCTAAGACTCCGTTCAGAGACCTCTTTCTGTGTCAGGCTACACTTCTGAGTTCTTCCCAGGCCACTGAACTGACCTCCGGCTCAGTCCTGCACAGGAGGCCTCCACCACTCTCGGTTCCTCCAGGGGCACGCACGCAGCTTGCCTCCAAAGCTTGCAGTCGCAAATACTGTCCTAGGCCCTGGGCAGAGCTCTCTCCTCATGAGTGCTCGGCTCTCTAACCCACACTTGGCAACAGCCCCCTAGCATGAGATGGGGGTGCTCAGACAGGACCACCCCCGATCCTGCGCACTTCCCAAAGGGAAGTGCAGAGCTCCGTAATAATTTATTTTTGATTTTTTCACCTTTATTTTATTTTAAAAAATTACTTTATCTTTTTACTTAGATTTTGTTTTATATGTGTGTTTTGCTTGTGTGTATAGATGTGTACCATGTGTGTGCCTAGAGCCCACAGTAGCCAAAAAACAAGGCATAGAACCCTTTAGCACTTGAGTTATGGAGGACGGTGAGTCACTGTGGGTGTTGGGAATTGAACCCGGGTCCTCTGCAAGAGCAATGAAGCAGAGCACAAATCTCCCAATGGTTGAGCCTCCTCTCTAGCCTCATTCACCCTTATTCTATGGGCATTTTGCCTGCATGTGTATCTGTGTGCCACGTGGATTCCCTGGGAGTGTAGTTACAGACAGTTGTGACTGCCATGTGGAGGCTCAGAATTGACTCAGGGCCTTCTGAACGAGCAGCCAGTGCGAGCAACAGCTGCGCCATCTCTCCAGGGCGCTGTTTTCATCTCTAGCGGGCGTGTGTGTGTGGGGATGTGGGGATGTGGAGATGTGGGCATAGTGGGCAGAGAAGGTTCTCCTCTCCCACCCTGCTGAGGTGGGGTCTCTCGGTCTGGCCTTGCTGCATATGCCAGGTTAGATGGCCAGCAAGTGTCTGGGGCGGCTCTGCCTGCTTTCCCCTTCCACAGAAGACGTGCTGGGGTCATAGACACTTGCCACCATGCAAGGTCTTAGATGTGGGTCCTGAGTGTCAATGCTGGCTCAGGAGGCCGGACCCGCTCAGCAAGAGCGTTCACCCGCTCAGTCGTCTTGCCAGGCCAACACTTCTTTAAAGTTGAATGATTTTTGTTATTTATATTATTAGTTTGCAATAAGTGTTTTGCTACTCAGTCAAGGTTGCCTTCAAAGCTACAATCCTCCTGCCTCTGCCTCCCAAGAGCTGGGATTACAGATGTGTGTCACTGTGCCCAGCCTTCTAATAAACCTCGGGGGTCTTTTTCAACCAGGGCACTTAGCGTTCCAGAACTCTGTAAGGAGGACTGGCAGCTCACTGAGCAGAGCAGCCAAGACAAAGTGTTCTCGAAGACAGTGGGCAGAGCTGTCCTTCTGCACCCTTACAGCCTGAGTTGCCTTGCACTCAGGCGGAGTAGCACAGCGCCTGCTGAAGGGCCCACCCTGGAGCCAGGCTGCAGAGCTCAGGCCTGCCTGTGCCTCTCACTGGCTCTGCCCCTCAGTTCATCGGTTAACAGGCACTACCCACCAGGCAGTCTCAGGGGACACCGTAAGGGTAACTAAGTCTGAGAAGTGCTAGCGACCGTCCTGACGTAGAACACAAGCCACATAGCTCTGGCCTGGGGACTCTTACTGCACCATCATGGAAGGAACAGATACGCCCCTGTCTTGTTTGGGCCACGACATTTGCTCTCTATAATTTGAAAACAGGTTGATGATTCTGTGGGGATAAACCTGCCATGCCAAAGTATATACCTTAAAATTTTCAAAGTTTTTTTTTTTTCATTTTAATTTTAGTGTGTGCACGTGTATATGTAATAGTGCTCATGAGGAGGTCAGAGGACAACTTGTGGGAGTTGGCCCTCTCCCTCAAGCATATAGGTCCTGGAAATTGAACTCACGTCCTAAGGCTTGGTGGCAAGCTCCTTCATCCGAGCAGACATCTCTCCAGCCCTGATATCCAGTGTTCTGCCCCCATCTTTTGGTTATAATTAAGAAAAGTCACATTTAACTATGAGGAGTCAGGAGTTAGCGAGACATTAACCTCGGCAACTGTACCATCTTCAAACCGTCATCTGGGCCAGGATCAAGGGAGTACAGATCAAGTGAACCCTATTTAGGACTCTCAAGTTGGGGAGCTATGATCAGTCATGTATCCTTGGCATTCATGGATGGCAAGCTAGTTCTCTACGTTTCCTGGGAGGTGGAGAGTGGAATAGCTCATGGTACTTCCTGGGGCTGGAGCATGCATAGCTCTCTCTGCCTGCTGAGAAGACAGAGCTCACACACCCCACAACTGAGCCGAGCACAGAGCTCACACACCCCACAACTGAGCGGAGCACAGAGCTCACACACTCCACAACTGAGCTGAGCACAGAGCTCACACACCCCACAACTGAGCTGAGCACAGAGCTCACACACCCCACAACTGAGCCGAGCACAGAGCTCACACACTCCACAATTGAGCTGAGCACAGAGCTCACACACTCCACAATTGAGCTGAGCACAGAGCTCACACACCCCACAACTGAGCTGAGCACAGAGCTCACACACCCCACAACTGAGCTGAGCACAGAGCTCACACACCCCACAACTGAGCCGAGCACAGAGCTCACACACTCCACAATTGAGCTGAGCACAGAGCTCATACATCCCACAACTGAGCTGAGCACATGGGCAAAAAGCAGCAGAGAGGGTGGCGCCGGCTCTGAAGGGCTTCGTTCAGCATAAACAATCTGTTCAGAAGAATCATTAACCGGCCACTTGGGGAAACCCGACATGTAATTGAAGCTCAACAGGAAAGCATGCCAGCCCCTCTGTCCCAGGCGAAAGCCTCATCTTTGGTTGTCATCACAAGTGTGTGGCAGCCAGGACTGACTGCAGGGAGTGAGTTTAAGGGTTTTTTATGGCTATTTTAAGAGGCAATGCATCTAAAAGGGAGAAACCAAATTGCCCACTCAGGGCTTGAGGAGAACACGGCTATTGACTAGCTGGTAAAACGCACTGGGACGCTGGCTCCAGTCAACAGCTGATTTTGCTCAGAACTCTTAGAATCCTGGGCCCCAGAGCAATCAGTGGAACAAGGGCCTCAAACAGCCTGGAAGCTATGAGGAGAACTAGCATTGCTCACGGCCCCAGGCACTTCCCAGGGCCCTGTGAGGTCCCAGGGCAGTCCCAGCTTCGGTGATCTGACAGGACTTGACACTCCAAGCCATCAGAGACAGAAGGCCTCAGGGCTTCCCAGAGCCTCTCCTGGTGATCCCCCCCCCCCC
>NW_022196909.1:45839684-45867376 GCF_008632895.1 Mastomys coucha
CCCCCCCCCCCGAAATTAGACTCATGAGAATCCCTTGCATAAACTGAGCAAGGTGCCACATGCCTTCCATCAGAGGCAGGTGAATCTCTGTGAGTTTGAGGCTAGCCTTGGGGTCTACACTGCAAGTTCCAGGACAGCCAGGGCTACATAGTGAGACTCTGTTTCAAGAGAGAGAGTGAGAGAGAGAAATAAGAAAGCCCCTTGCCTAGTATTTCCTGACCACAGAGGTCCCCTGGGCTGGGGAGGTGGTGCACAAGGTACAGCACCTACCATGCAAAACATGAGTGCTTGAGTTTGGACCCCAGCAGACATAAGAAAGTCAGATCCTCAACACCAGGATCTCTAATCCCAGCACTGGCTGGTGGAGACCAGCATTTCTGAAGCCCACTGGTTGGCCAGCCTAGCTGTAGGTTCAGTAAGAGACCCTGTCTCAAAAACAAAACAAACCCCTGACCCACCTCCTCCCCAAAAAATCAGAAGCCACTGAAGTCAGCCAACACTATCACCCGTTCTCCTATAATATATGCACCAATACTAGCACACATGTGTACATACTATATACACACATGTACATATTATATAACACATGTACATACACTATACATATATGCACATATACTATAACACATATGTACATGTTATATAACGCATGTACATATACTATAACACACATGTACATATACTATATACACATGTACATATTATATAACGCATGCACATATACTATACATATATGTACATATACTATAACACATATGTACATATACTATACACAAACTAAGAACAAATAAATGACTATATATTTAAAGAACAAAATAAGAAAACAGTTTTGTTTTGTTTTGAGATGGAATCTCACTATGTTGCCCAAGTTGGCTTTAACCCCCTGGACTCAAATAATCCTCCTGCCTCAGCCCTCTGAGGAATGTGGCCACATGGCTTCCTGTGCCCAATTCCAGGTGGCTGGAGGGCCATATAAACACTGCTGATGCCAGTCATCTGACATTCCCATGCCAGGACTTGGTGACAGCAGACAAGACCACGAGGACACAAGCCTTGAGCATGTATAGGAAAGGTGGAGGGACCATGTGGCTCCAGCCAGGAAGCCAGAGCCTGACAGGGAGGCCGGCTCTCTGAAAGGCAGGCAGAGAAAGCCAGTCTCAGGCTCTCCTGGACACGTTCCTGCTGGCCACAGCGGTCCCTTCACACTGTGCTGTCAGTCAGAGTGCTGGTTCTTAGCTCAGAAGGACACAGAGGGTCTGGCTACACAGTGTGGGGTAGCTTAGGCTTATAGGAATGTATAACCTGTTTACAAATAAATGTAGAAACCTATACCTGGGCTGGAGATGGCTCAGCAGTTGAGAGCACTGGCTGCTCTCTTGCAGAGGACCTGAGTTTCATTGCCAGCACCCACATGGAATGGCTCACAACTGCCTACAACCCCAGGCCCAAATCAAATGACATTTTCTGCCCTCCATGGGGATCTACATGCACATGGCATGCACATAGTACACATGCACGTGCACACACACACACACACACTACTGAGGCACTAGAGAGATGACTCAGTGGCTAAGGGTGCATGCTGCTCTTACAGAGGACATCACACCAGGCAGCTCACAACTGCCTGTAACTCTAGCTCTAGGGGATCCACCCCTCTAGGATCCACAGGTAGCTACACTCATACACTCATGTGCACACACAAACACTGAGAAACACATACATACATACATATATACATACATACATACATAATTACAAATAAAAAGCCAACAGCCCTCCAGGTTTTCTGTACTGTCCTGAGGTTTGTTGCCACTATTTAACAAAGGTCACTATGCGGTCAGCTTTGGACACTGAATAGAGGACCCTTGATCATGGGATTCAGGGTAACATAACCTTCTAAGGCTATTCTTTCCTTCTAACTATCTACCTTTCTTTCTTCTTCTTTTTTTTTTTTTTTGGTTTGGTTTTTTTCAAGGTTTCTCTGTGTAGCCCTGGCTATCCTGGAACTCCCTTTGTAGACCAGACTGGCCTCGAAGTTTCGTCTCCATGCACCACCACTGCCCAGCCCTTCTAAAGCTTTCTAAAGGTCGCCACAGCTGGGCAATGGTGGTGCATGCCTTTAATCCCAGCACTTGGAAGGCAGAGGCAGGCAGATTTCTTTTGTTTGTTTGTTTGTTTTTGAGACAGGGTTTCTCTGTATACCCCTGGCTGTCCTGGAACTCACTCTGTAGACCAGGCTGACCTCGAACTCAGAAATCCACCTGCCTCTGCCTCCCAAGTGCTGGGATTAAAGGCATGTGCCACCACAGCCTGGCTGGCAGTCAGATTTCTGAGTTTGAGGTCAGCCTGGTCTACAGAGTGAGTTCCAGGACAGCCAGGGCTACACAGAGAAACCCTGTCTCGAAAAACCAAACCAAAACAAAACAAACAAAGGTTGCCACAGATATGGGTGGTGCTCACTCTTGGAGAGAGGGCTAGCTGGGTCTGAGACAACCTGACCTGACAAGCCACACATGCCCACACAAGCCACACATGCCAGTGGAACGCTCACCCCCTCAGTGTCAGGAAACCGGGCAGTGGACTCTCCAGAGAGCACTCACATACCCACCCCCAGCTGTCTTTACACACAGCGGGTGATGGCATGCTCCCTGCCTGCCCGTCACACCTGAGGCCACCAGTTCCAGGAGGCAGCTTAAAGGACAAGCTTAGTCCCAAGTCGGCACTTGTCAGAAGCCCAAGCTCAGGCAGATGAATCCCGTGTAGAGCAGAGCCTTGAGGTCCCGTGAATCTGTCTTGATTCCACAGTGTTTGGGCAGAACAGACCCGGGGACTCCTTGGTCAGCTTCCCGCCACCTTACAGTCTGCAGCCACAGCATCTGGGACCGGCCAGCACTGTCTCTTTCCAGCTAGCTCCATGTTGCTGGTCAGCCATGACTCCCCCGATCTGTCAGAATTATTCCACTGAGGCGGAAGCTCCCGAGGCGGCAGTGAAGCCTGGCCTGCTTGCATCTGCAGCTCTCCTGCACCCCGTCTCTAAGCGATCATGACAGGAACCATGTGGCTCAGGAGGGCATGGGTCACCCTGCTTCCCAATATCTCAGGGGAAGCCTGATGGGGCCAAGCATCAGGAGCTGCAAGAACAGGAGCTGCGAGTTCTTCCAGGATGTTCAGAAGCCATCTCACGGAGAGTGGGGTAAGATCCAGGAGGCTGTCTCAGATCTTCATTCGCTGGGCTCTGCCCAGACCAACCTCATCCCTTCTTAGAAACCACTTCCTGAATGAGGACATGAAGCTCATCAAATGGGCAACCGCCTGACCAATGTCCACAGGCTGCCCAGGAAAGGCCAATGGGTGCACACTGTCGCGGGGAGGGCCCCTCTAACAACTCCCTCTAAAGCATGGCTAGGCCGCCTCCTGGCCTTCCAAGGAGCTCCCTACTGTGCGTTGTCCCAGCAGCCTGAGGACTCAAGGCAGCTCTGTAACCACTCAGGAGCCCCTTCCAAGACTTGACCAAGTAAAAACAGAGCTGGGTTTGCTTGCTTGTTTGTTTGCTTTTTGTTTTTCAAGATTGGGTTTCTCTGTATGTGGCCCTGGCTATCCTGGACTTGCTTTCTAGACCAGGCTGTCCTGGAACTTTTAGAGATCTGCTTGCCTCTACCTCCCAAGCACTGGGACTAAAGGCATGTGCCACCACATCCCGCAAAAATAAACTTGTTAAGTCAGCAAACAAAAAACCAAACAAGAGCTCAGTGTAGATGGGGCCCTTATAGGGCAGGGAGGGAGGGGACAGAGCAGGGACCAGAAGGGACCGTAAGGGCTTCTGGAGAGATGGAGAGGCTCTGAGTACCCCTGTGGGTGCTGGGTATGTATGGGCCTGGGTGACAGGCCGGTGCATCCACGTGTGGAAAAGAACTCAAGAAAATTCACATTTAAAGAAGCAAATGTGGCCAGCGAGATGGCTCAGCCTACAGGGGCACTGGTGTCTATAGATCTGGGAGCTGAGCTTGATCCCCAGAACACTTGTGAAGGGTTAGAAAAAAGCCTACTCCATTTGGCCTCTGCCTCTCACACACACACTAAAACAACAAAATAAAAGAAGAGCTTAAACAAGGAACCCTAGGACGGGGGTCATGAGGTAACCCCGGGCCTGCTATTGCTGCAGAGGGCCCTCCAGTTTCATCTCTGGTGTCACACCAGCCAGCCAGGGTGGGGCAGGATGCACAGGCAGAGTCAGAGAGGAAACAGGTGGCGCTTCCTCAGAACTGGCCACATGAGAGGGAGCATCAGCCACGAGGGCAGGGTGGGGTGTGTGAGAACAGCGTCCATGGCACTGAGGATGCAGAGCCAGCGTGATTCCTCTTCCTCAGGACTCCGCTCAGAATCTCCGCACTGCTCTGTTCGAAACCTACTTCCTGCCAGGCATGGGCATTTGGCAGGCACTGGGAAGTGGACCTTTGAGTTCTGGGCCAGCCTTGTCTACATAGTGAGTTACAGGACAGCCAAAGCACACAGTGAGACCCTGTCTCAAAAAAAGATTTAAAAGACAAACGACAACAATAACAAAGCCCTGCTTCTTGGGCCAGCGAAATGGCGGACCAACAGATAAAGGTGCTGGATACCAAGCCCAAGGACCAGAGTTCAATCCCGGGCACACAGAGGGAGACAACCAACTCTCAGGAGCCGTCCTCTTCTTTCTACATATGCAGGAACCCTGCCATCCACAGAACCCGGCCCGCACAGCCAGGCCACGCTGCCTCTTTCTCATTTGCTCTCAGAGCAGAGCTTGCTGTGCTTTGGAAGGCAAAGAAAGCTCAGGGCTGGAGCCCAGGGCAGCACTGCTCAGAGTGGCAACTAACTGTGGTAATGCCTTTACTCAAGAGAATGCATGCTTCTCCACAGAGAGCTTCTGCTGTGGTAATGCCTTTACTCAAGGGAATGCATGCTTCTCCACAGAGAGCTTCTGCTGGCAAGCTGGGCGCCTCCTATGGACCGCCGCATCCCAGTCTGCCTTGGCATCATGAAACACTGTAGCACGGACCAACTTGCTTTCACTGAACTCTTCACCATTTGTCTTCACGGAGACAATGGCATTGAGTCGTCTGGACTCAGGAGCCATTGGGAACAAAGTAACTTTACTTATGTTTTTGGTTGTGAGCCTAGCCTTTAATGGCTGAGCCACCTCTCCAGCCCCAAAGTAACTTTACTTACAAAGCATCCAGCCATCTGGCCTCCGAATGTACCCAGCCAAGAGTATTCTGTCATCACAAAGCAAAACAGACCATGCCAACACTTCACAAAAACTAGTTCTTCCTTTCCCACCCCTTTCAATTTAGCATCTGTCCCTCCCAACCATATACATAAATACATGGTTTTATTTTTCACCTTAGGCAGTTTTATTAGCATCTAAGAGAGAAACAAGAGAGGTAAACTACAAGCCCTGGGAGCTTCCAGGAGGAGGAGAGGGCTATTCTGTTTGCGTGGAGTCTGACAAGAGCCACATAGCCAAAGGAGCTGGGGGTGGGGTGGGGAGTTGGGCACTTCAGAGAAGAACTGGAGAAGCCCACTCACCAGGCTTTCAAAAGCTATGAGGAAGGCTTTTCTGAAGGTATAGTGTCCACAGCAAACTGCACAGACACACACTGTTCTGATCTCTGGTTAACAACAATGAAGCTGGGGCGGCGGGGAGGGGGGACACTTCCTCCTCGCCCACTCCCAGATGGACACCATAAAGCGTCCTGGGGGCTGACTCCAGGGCTGCACAGAGGCTCTGCTCTCTTTTGGCTCCGTGTGAATGTAATCTCCACACACGCTTTCCCTGTAGCTGGCACATGGTTGTGTGCACTGGTAGCATGCTCCTTACGACTGAGGACTGCTCCCCAGTATCAATAGCTAGAAGGCTGGTGCAGTTCCTTCCAGCTTTTATCTGTGGATATTCTTGCTCTGTCTTGTTGGGGTCATAAGTTTTAAAGGCCTGAGAGTAGAAGGCAGGATGCTTTGCCTCCTTTTTCAAGGTCCTCTCCCCAGTCCCTCAGCGTACATCTCCTGACTTCGGAGATGACCTGCCCACCGGGCACATCAGAAGCTCAGTGCACTGCTCTCAGTGGCCACGCCTGGCACGGCCCCACGAGTTTCTGAGCATCCTAAGCCCAAACTATGGGATAGGGGTCTCGTTCCTCTATGTATGTGTGGACGCCACTACGAAGGCATGGGAGGAGGCGAAAACCTTCAGATAGTCTCTGGCATCCAGACATGAGAGTCTGCTGGATGATGGGGAAAGAAACACTGGCAAGTGATGATGCTGCTGCTGCTGCTGAAGAAAGTAACTCAGCTATGGTCCAGCTAGGTCCCAGGAGGGCATGATGGGATGGTGTGCCCAGGGCTTAGGGAGGGCTTCCAAGAGACAGGCTTCTCCGGAAGGAGTCACTCATTAGGTTTAAAGTGTCATTCCAGGAGCCCTGAGAGAGCCCCTGGGGAGGGAAGGGTACCTGCCACCAAGCATGATGATCTGAATTTGATTCTTGGAATTGATGTGGTGCACAGAGATAACTGACTCTTGCAAGCCGTCCTCTGCATCATACATATGCACACACACACACACACACACACACACACACAGACACACTCACGTATAAATACACAGATGCATGGACACACACATTCAATACAAGCATGCATACATACATACACTCATGTGTACACACACATGCATAAGCATGCACACATAAATATTAATTGTTTTATTTTAATTATTAAATTATTATTTTAATGAAATATCAATTTTTATTTTAATAAATTTAATAATGGATAGTAATGGAATTAATTTATTTTAATAAAGTATAATTTTAAATAAATTATTAAATTTTAATATTTTATTTAAAGTATTAAAAGTTACAACTGCTGAGGTAAGGGGCTGGAGAGATGGCTCAGCGGTTAAGAGCACTGACTGCTCTTCTAGAGGCCCTGAGTTCAATTCCCAGCAACCACATGGTGGCTCACAACCATCTGTAATGGGATCCGACGCCCTCTTCTGGTGTGTCTGAAGACAGCTACAGTGTACTCATATACATTAAATAAATAAATATTTTTTTGGGGTGGGGTTCGAGACAGGGTTTCTCTGTGTAGCCCTGGCTGTCCTGGAACTCACTCTGTAGACCAGGCTGGCCTGGAACTCAGAAATCCACCTGCCTCTGCCTCCCAAGTGCTGGGATTAAAGGTATGTGCCACCACCGTCCAGCTAATAAATAAATCTTAAAAAAGGAAAAAAGAAATGCTGAGGTGAGGGAGTGAGGCAAGGAGCGGAGTTCGCAGAGCCTCCCCCATCAAGCTGGAAAACCTGGGCACTGAAGCAGGTAGCTGACAGATGCTATGGAAAGAGTCTCCAGACAGGAACCACATGGCCAAAAAACCTTGTGTGAATGGCGGGGTGAAGCAGATAAAGTGAGACAGAAAAGCCAGCTCTGCCAGCGTGGTGCTCCAGTCTCCAGGGATGGCAGGGAAGGATGAGATCTGGGAGACAGTTATGGGGTTGTGGATGGGGCTCAGGGACAGAGCCTTGTGACTGCAATTGCCTGGCCATGTGAGTGACAAAGGGGATCTGCACTGTCAGCATTTCTGAGTTCAGGGACAGGCACTCTGGCCAACTGTTATAACACACCTAGGCAGACGAGAGACCAACAATCACACACAGATTTGGGAACACATTTAAACATAAGGAGCATTTACCACCCAGCATGAGGACCAGAGTTTGGACCCCCAGGACCCACAAAAATGCTGGGTGGTTGCAGCGGCTCACTTGGGATTCCAGCCTCAGATGGTGGAAACAGAGACTGGCCATGTTAGTGAGCCCAGGTCTGACGAGACTCTACCTCGTTCAGTGAGGTGCAAGAGCAGCCAAGAGTGATCCTCAGTGCCAGCCTCAGTCTCCACATGCAAGTGCACACCCACACACGAGCGTATCCACTCGTATACACACATGCTCACACACACATGCTCACACATACATGCAAACACACACACACTAAAGAAGTGTTTTTTTAAAAAGAGGTACAGAGAAAGATAAAGAATTCGTGAAGTTTATATATGGTGCTGAAATAATCTGCCTGTTGACTGGAAGAGAACTTTTAAAGCTTGCCAGACAGTGGTGGTGCACGCCTTTAATCCCAGCACTTGGGAGGCAGAGGCAGGCGGATTTCTGAGTTCGAGGCCAGCTTGGTCTACAGAGTGAGTTCTAGGACAGCCAGGGCTACACAGAGAAACCCTGTCTCAAAAAACCAAAAAAAAAAAATTTAAGTCTTAATTCCTGACATATAAGAAAATGAATTATTAATGAATCTGTTCATCTCTGTGTGTGTCTGAACGTGTGTGTTCTTCCAGAGGGCCCAGCACCCACATCGTGGCTTACAACCGTCTGTGATTCCAGTTCCAGGAGACCTAACACTCTGCTCTGGGCTCCACAGGTACCAGCTACACACATGCTGTACTGATACACAAGTAGGCAAGGCAAAGCCCTATATACAGAAAATAAAGACATTTTTGAAAAAAGAGAGGTATAAAGTAGGAAATAAATAATTGGGTAGCCAGATGGCTCCGTGGTTAAGAGCACTTCCTGCTCTTGCAGAGGCCCAGGGTCAACACCCACACCGACAACTCTGGCACCAAGGGGTCCGCTGTCCTCTTTCTGGCCTTTGAGAGCACCCGTAGTCACATGGTACACACACAGACAAGCAGGCACGTGCACATACACAGTTTTAAAATGTTTAAAGAATAATAGTCAAGGGCCACAGAACTGCACTGCCTACTTTGACACGGAGGAGTCTGCATTAGACAGCCAAGGACAAGGAGCTAAGTCCAGTCACTATCAAGTCACGTGAAGAGCAAAGGTACTTCGCTCAGAACTACCTTCGAGTTCGGAAAACTCATTAAGCCACTCACCCTTGGATCTTGCAGCCTGAGAAGTGGGTTGGGACACCTGCCTTACAGAGCTGCTGAGCCCGAGAGCTGCATGTAGCTGGTGAAGAGCTTTAATTACGGTGTGGCTGGGTTTCTGGGTTCCTGCCAATGTTCTTTTTTGTTGGTTTGGGAATTTTTGCTTGTTGGTGTATTTGACCTTTTGAGACAGGTGTTCATTATGCAGTCGAGGCTAGAACTAACAATCCTGCCTCATATGGGATTGTAAATATGCTCTGGCTGGTGCCTCTTCGCATTGGATTCCTACACAAGCCTCTGTGTATTTGACAACAGGAACTGCACTGGTCATAGCTAGGTCTTCCTATGACACTCAAAGCTCACAGGAAAACCAGATTCCTTGGCTCCCTTAAGACTCTGCTTGCCTGAGCTGCAGGCAGAGGCTGGACCACGGGGAAGCCCCTAGCCACTCTCAATGATGACAAGAGCCCAGCAGGGTTGGGACAGAAGAGTGGGGACAGACCAGGGTCCCAGAGAGCTTTTGGCCCAGCCTGTCGCTACATGCCCACATCTACTCCTGAGATCTCGCATGGTTGCGGATGTGAACCTCAGATGCCAGCGTCACACACGGGCACTGGACCTGAGACATGTTTGGAGAGAGAATATTAAAATAATCCAAGCAAACCATCAAGCCATCTGCCAACAGAAGAGCGCCAGTATGGCTCTTCCTGTGAGGAAGCAGCTCTTTGATTGTCTCAAGAGATAAATTCCGGGCTTCCTCAGCTGCTCAGACGGTTTTGAGTAGAGCAAAGGGGCCGCCTGTCTCTTTTTAGCAAGACATGGTCACTAGCGGTCCACCGGAGAAACCCAGGCAGAGGTAGGACGGGAAAGGACAGCAGTTCAACGTGGTACTGGAGCTTCTTACCCACATATTCCGAGAGGAAGACGACAAAGAACGGAGTGACCAGGTCATTAATTCCCTGGACATACCCACTGGCGGGGTGTCGGATGGCCCAGATAAAGAGAATTCGTTCAAAGATCTAGGAAGATGAGAAGGAAAGGGGGTGTGTGGATTAATCTCCGGGTACACTTCTTCCTCCACTTACCCACCTTACCACTTACCTTGGGATTAGTGGAAAGTTTTAGGAAAATTCAAAACTGCTGTGGGTCATAGGGAGAGACACGCAGAGAGCTTGGAACGCGGGAGCCGCTCTGCTCAACGGCCCTCACCCTCTAGCTTTTTAGTATCTAATGACCATGACACCGAGACAGGAACGGACTGGGGATGGGGATTACAAACTCTACCGCTTCTGTATCTCTGGGAGCAAAGTGTCGCGCATGCCAGCTCTGCTGTCTTTTTCTAAATCTTCCTCGGTCACTACAGGACATAGAGAGGAAGCGATGCTAGCCACCGCTCTCCCCACTGAGAGGAAAGAGGTCAAGATTCTGTTCTGAGGTTTGGAGGGATGGCTCAGTGGCCAAGAGATCCCAGCACCCACAGGGTGGCCCACAACTGCCAGCAACTCCAGGGAATGCCACGCCCTCTTCTGACCTCCAAGGGCAGCAAGCAGACAGGCACACACGGTGCGCATAAATGCAATTAGGCAAAATACTCACACACACATTTAAAATAAAATCTACAAAAAAAAAAAAAAAAAAAATCAAGATTTTCTGGTTCGCCCTGACTAGGACTGGTGACAATCGCCTCTTGTAGAAGTCCCTCTGTGCATCAGGATGCAAGCACACATCTGCTGGGCAAAGTCTGGTGAGAGAGATGGGCGGCTAACGACACTCACGCTAAGCCTGACAGCCGGGGCTTAGCGTGGCTGGATCCTGAGACCCATACACTGAAAGGGAAAAGTCCTGCCAGCCTGCCCTTGGCTCCACACACATGCATGGCATGCATTCGGCCCCTCAAAAGAAACGAATGCAATATACAAAAGTAAAGGGACACCGGCCTCGCAGTCGGGGGTTGGGACAGAGAAACCAATCGGTCTGGGCCCCCATGACAGAACCTTTGAGGGTTCCATGTATCAATTAAAATAAGCCCGAGGCCTTAGATGGTCCCGTAACAGAGTCCTGCTCCTTCCCATTTGGCGGTTGTCCATTCTGCTGTCACTAGGCCTTCTAGGCTTTCCCTTTAACTTCTCTTGACCAAACAACATGCTCACTGGCTCTGTCCTGGTGGCCATGACCCCCCCCAGCCCCAAAACTTCTGGAGAATGGTGTCTCTGTGACACATACACACACACACACAGAGGAGGGACAGCAGAGATGGTGACAACAGATAAGCCAAGGTGTCAGATGACCTCCATAGCACAGCTGGCCCCACCCAGCCCTGGAGACAAGGACTTCCAAGGAGAAGAAGGAACTGTCAGACAGATTGTGGAGATGGCTGCATGGTTGGAGGCAGTGTCTGTGTTTTACTAAAGGCTCTGAGGGAAGTCTGCTCTGCTAAATGACCTTTCTTCCTCACAAGTGTAGCTCCAGGCTAGACCCACTGTACTCTGAAAAAAAAAAAAAAAATCACAAGAATTCCCAATCCTACTGTTCCTCCCATCTCTGGTACTTGCTGTGAAACACTTGCCTAGCACACACAAGGACCTGGGATTGATCCCAGTGACACAAAAACCAAGTATCTCCAGACTGGCCTTTCGGAGGACTCCAGAGCATCCATGCTCCAGAGTCTGGGCCTTGGTGACTGGCTTTTAGTGGCCAACTGCTCGGAAGCTGGCCGCAGGAACGAGTGAAGCAGACACGCACATGCCAGGCTCGAAAGGTGCCAGACATTCGCAAAATAAAGTCAAGCAGCCTGGCTGCCAGAGAGAACACAGGCTCTGCACTATGGGAAAGGTCTGTGATAACCGCCTTGTGGGGATGACAGGGTAAACCTGAAGGGTTTCCCATGCCCGACTCCTCCACTACAGGCAACACTCCAGCATGTGTCAGGTCTGCAGGCCGCTCAGTGGTGGTGGTGGTGGTGGGTTAGACCTCTGCAAGCCTTGCAGTACTGGGGTGCTGGTAGGTTAGTCCTCCGTGTGTCCATTTGCTTAAGACAATGGCCCAGTACACACAGGTGATGCAAGCAAAACTGAAGAGAATAAAGTGTTCGTTCCTGTCTCTGTCCAGGCTACATTAATTGGAGATGAGAGCAGGTGCGGGAGGAGATGGCAATGGTGTGAGCACTGTGAGGTGGAGGAGGGAAAGCGAGCTGAGCAGCAGAGGCCCGGGAGGAAGGGAGGGAAGGAACGTGCTTTCAACTTTCCTTATGGGTGGGAAGATGGTGTCACCAACAAACACAATCTCCCCTGCAGTGTTGAAAGTTATGGTAGACCCCAGCAGGAGACATCTACTCGTAAATGGATCTATGAATGTCATCCAAAGCCACAGAATGTACTCTTCCCACTGTCCCTCTATTATACAGAGGACAGAAAGACTGTTTCAAAAGTGCCGGCACGCCACATCAGCGCCGGCACACCACATCAACACTGGCACGCCACATCATGCCCGCAGCAGAAGCACAGGAAGCTGCTGACCTCACGAGCGAGTGTCCCTTGCCCAAGTCAAGCTAACGGTCCTACTGCAAGCTTCCACTTGCGTCATTTGCGTCACTTGCTTGAGGTCTTACGATACCACTACCACTGTCACTCCTGGATATCGTTCCAAAAGAATTGAAAGCAGGGTCTACAGTGTATTCGCACAACCATTCTCCCTACAGCATAATCCCCACAGCCAAGAGGGATAAGCAACCTGCCTGCCCACAATTTTCATTTGTAGGAATATTAGGGATGATGGAGGATTTATAAAATCAAGGAGACGGGGAGTGGGTGAGGGCAGGGGGAGTGGGTGGGGGTGGGGGGGGTGGCTCAGCGGGTAATGGTGTCTGTTTGACAGGGCTGGTGACCAGGACCCACATAGTGGAAGGAGAAGGTCATTCCCTGTCAGGATCCTCTGACCACACACCAGGATGCCCTCCACAATATAAATAATGTAATAAAAACATCTTAATGGAGGGACTTCTGACACTGTGAATTAGGCCAGACACAAAATGACAAATACTGTGGATGCCTACTGATCTGAGGTATTTAGAGTGGTCACAGCCACAGGCAAAACCTAGAGAGGTGGTGGCAGGGAAGGGAGTTGTATTTACGGGCACTAAATTTAGGTGTGGGAAACGGGAAAAATGCATGTAAGCCACTGAGCCAGGAGCTACCCACTGTTCATAAAACCAGGAAGGATAGGGCAAATTCATGCTATAGATATTTTACCACAATTAGAAAAAAGTCACCACCCCAGCTTTAAAAAGTAGAACAAGCCCAGGAACAGGGATTTTAAGATAGGATTCTTTCTGTCTCAAGCCTCAGGCAAAGCATTACTTGGTACCCAGGCTTGTTATAAAGGGCGGAGGAGAAGGCGTGAGGAGGTACCCTGTCCCAAAGTGCCGCCTGTGGACATGGGGTAGCCAACAGGTGCCACTGGGCCCAGGCAGGAGGAGGACCGGATACCGAGGAGCCCACTCACCTCCTGGACGAGAGGCTGCTGGAACAAGGGGATGAGAGGGTTCGTCCTTGGAATGTCGATGTGAATCTGAAAAACAGAAGCCATGGCCCAGACGTAACGCCAGAGTGTCTAAGGCAGCACACTCAAAGAAACACTCAGAGCACAGCTTAGCTTTAAAAGGACAGACAGCCAGACAGAATATGGACGAAGCCCGGCCAGACCCGCCCAGGAAGACTGTATACCCACATTAGCCACAGCTCACAGAGGAAGCACCCCCAAGTAAGCCACTGTCATCAGACAGGAATCCCCCTGAGGTAAGTCTCCTCCTGTGAGGCTCCCAGAGACATCTCTGCAGGCAGTGGGCGCTGAACGGGCACTGGAGCGGCCACAGGCTCACACTGACGCTGCAGTCCTGAGGGAACCGACCATTTCCAACCTCTCTGCCTTTACTGTGGGTCCCATGGTCCTTAATCCTCAGGGGATGGCCTGTGGCCAGACAGCATTGTTACCAGGGAACATGGTAGGAGTGTGAGCCTTACTTCAAGACCTGTACCTATTGGTTATCCAAGGCGAGGGTGGGGTGTGTGTGTATGTGTGTGTACACAATGTGTATATGCATACATATGTGTACAACGTGTATAGTATGTGTGTGCGTACATGCACGTGTGCACGCAGTGTGTACGCTGCATACATGTGTGTACATATATGTACACTTGTGTGTGGGGGGGTGATTTGTACACACGTGAAACATGAGAAGCAACACCACTGAGCACTGCTAAAACCCACACCTATCTAAGGATCCTGGTAGCGCCTGTAACCGAAGCAACCAGGTAACTGAGACAAGTTCAAAATCAGCCTGAGCTACACAGTGGGTTCCAGCCTGAATTACCGACTAAAACCCAGTCCCGGGTGAAAAAAATAAAACGAATCAGGAGCTGGCTCAGCAGCTGAGAGTACAGGCTGTTCGTCCTGAAGACCTGAGCTTGGTTTTCAGACTCAAGCACAGCTCACAACAGTTTCCTACTCCAGTTCCAAGGATCCGATACCCCTAGAGTGCCTGCACTCACACACACACACACACACACACACACACACACACTCACTCACACACTCTCACACTCATACACACACTCACACACACTCTCACACACACATGCACACACACGTACACACAACACACTCACTTTCTCACACACACACACTCTCACACACACAAACACACACTCACTCACACACACACACTCACTCACACCTGCACGCACGCACGCATACACACACATCCATCCATGGTAAGTTCAATTTTTTTAAATGCAAAGCCAAAGCTGCTGAATGAAGAGAGGGAGGGAGCCACAGAACACACAGGATGTCTCACTGCACCGCGGCTCCAGGAGCACAGGTCTGTGCTCTGTGCCAGACGTGCGGTCTGTGGAGACGTCATACCTGTCTGTAGGTGTCCTGGTGGTGCTCTTCATTCCGAGAGTCGTAATACTGCTCAATAAAGCCAAAGTACTCCTCCCGCTTCCGCTGCAGGGTGAGCTTCCGCCGCTCGGTGTTTGCAGGGAGATAGCCCTAAAGACGACAGTGCCTGTCAGACGAGGGTGAGCTCTCACTTTGGCCCGAGCAGTGGCTTGGAAGCCATCAAGGCACAGAAACCACACTGCCAAGAGGACAAAGCGGGCTTTCTTTTGGCTCAGCCCCTACCCCTGCCCCTGGCACTGGTTCTCTTCTGGATAGTGGACCCCAGGTGGGCAGATGAGGCAAAACCAGCTTCACAGCGGCTAACTGCTTTAGTCCCACACCTTGCACTGTGGAGCACCCTGTGGAGCACCCAGAGCAGACACCACTGAGCAGAAGTTAGCAGGAGGGAGCTGGACAGGAGTCACAGCCTCCAAGGGAATTACCAGGATCTGGCAACTCCAAGGACACTTCCTGGTATGGGTTACACATTCTGTTCCAGCGCAATGTTGGGAACCGTCAGCTCAGCGAGCTGAATGGAGCCTGTGGGTTAGCGGTCAAAAGGCCAGCCACCTGGATCCATTCTTCTTCCTGAATCCCGTCCCCTTTCTGATTGCCTAAGCTCTGAGCAACATCTGAACTGACCAGGAGTGACCAAGTCACTGACTGCACAGCTGGAAGGCCAGAGGCAGGGGACAGTGACAAGGCGCCCTTCCTCTCAAAGGCAGTTATGTAGTGCACTCCTTAGTGGGTGGCTGGAGAAGTGGCACGGAGAGGGAGGGGGAAGGTTCGAAGGGAGGAAGGGTGGGGGGGGTTGTTGTTTGATCTGGGGCATGCGCACAGCACCTGGCTCTGGGCTGGCAAACAGGCCTCTGAAAATCCTTACAAGACGAGTGAGCAGATGTCAGAGGCTCAGAACCAAGCATCCCAAAGCAGGGGCCGTATGATCTGAGCGTGGGAAAGCGAGAGTAGACTGCTTCGGAGAGGCCTACGGCCTGACTCTTCTCATGAAGCTGGGAAATGGATTTCAAAACGCTGTCAGGAGTGGTGATGCTAGCTCAAAGCCAGTGCTGGGGTCCTCCTGTCCTGCTAGATGCCTCACCACAGCTAAGGAAGTGACACTGTGACCACAGGAGCCAGTGCCTGGCCTCCTCCACTGTAGGAAGACACTCACCTGCAGGCCTGGGAATCAACTCTGAAGGCCGTGTCTTTTAGGACACAGCCCCACAGCGGAACTAGGGGAGTCTATGACATCAGACCAACCTTGGCAGGCAGAGGGCTGTCTGGGGCCCATGTTCTCTTCATGGTGGTTGGAACTCACCGACAGCAGTCTCCAGGTCACCGGGCGAACTTCCCTGGGAACGCCTGGCCAACTCCACTTCCTCAATTCATCTACACAAAAGACAACCTCGCTGAGTCAGGTCCTTCCGCAAGGGCCCAAACCCAGCATGGCTAGATGCCTCCCACCACTAAACATGATCACCATCGCCACTAATCGCTAGGACAAGCCAGGAAAGGCTCCTCACCACAGCCCCCAGCAGCAGGGTGCCAAGGGCACCTGCAGCAGCCTCCAGCTCAGAGAAGCTGTGGGGTATGTGAGGAATCACGGGGCTGTCCTGGTCTAGTGCCTCAAAAGGCATGTGTTGTGGGTTTTTCGGGCTAGAGTCTGAGGCTGCTGGGGCATTGTGTGCTTTTCGGTTCCTGAGAAACGGAAGCGCTCCCTCAGGCAACCTGTGTTTCTCTGCATTCCCTAGAAGTCAGCGAAGCATACACAAGTTTGACAGGAAAATTGGTCTTAGACATTAATCTTGTGTGTCCTGTATAGCTTGCAAACGTCATTGTATCCTGGCAACTGTCATTGTATTCTGTTTCCGATAAGTGTATAGAAAGTCTGACCGCTCGTAGTAAACTTGTTCCAGCTCAGTCTTGCTGTGTTCTCTCCAACCTGACCTGGTCAAGATCCATTTCTCAGAGGCCCTATCGGGTAGCCCTGGCCCAGTAAGTAAAGGCCGATACGTACAGGAGTGCACTTCTGAGAACTCCTGGAGGTAGCAGAGACAGAGGAGGATTGGGGTCCCCCACAGTCCGCAGGCCCCACTCACCCTGGTCCCTAATCTCCAACAACAGATTTCTGCCTAAATACTGTCCATCGCTGTGCTAGCACCTGACTAGGGGGAGCTAGAAGTCAAGGAAGGAGGACAGAAGACATGTCCCACCTCTGAGAGCCACAGTCACCGCAGCCACCTTGCCCAGGGCCCTGGTGAACGCACCTAGGTCAGTGTTGTGGCTGGAAAGCAGTTGGCGGAACTTTTCGAGGCGCGTTTTCTCCCGGACCGTCATTGGAGGGGCCCCAGAGGCATTCTGGTCTGAGATGCGGGCGACAAGGGGGATGATGGGCCGGAGAGGGAGAGACTGCTGTTTGTGGAGTGGATTCCTCAGGCACGTGTCGCCTGAAGGGATTTGAAAAAGAGAATGAACTACATAGGAAGGTCATGGGTCAGCCACCCCAGGGTCTGCTTGGGCTCTGCAGCGCGGTGCCTTCTCCAGGGCAGGGCCTGAGCCTGTGGCCTCCTGAGGCTCCAAGAACAGGGAGAGAATGAGGCCATGCAGGGCTCTGCTTCCATACACAGGGACTGCACAAGTGCCAGAGGACGGCTGCAGCCAGCTGACCCCAGATGTTGCCGTCATGGCAACATTCTAAGAATGTACGTGGTGACGCCAAGAAAGATGAAACTCTTTCTATCCTCGCCTGGATCTTAAGCTACCTTAACTTGGTGAGTGCAGTAGCCACGCAGCCTACAGCAGAGTATATGAAAAGCTAAGGCATGATCCTGCATGCTTAACCCTCTGGCTAAGCGCACCGGCTACCCTCAGAGCCAGGCACAACCTTAGCCTGCACTTGGCCCTCAGGGGCCCCTCAAGGCATGAAGGAAGCTCTGGCTTCAGGCAGCCCCAAGCTGGGTAGCCTGCTCCTCTTGGTTCTACATTCCTCACCCAAATGAAACAGCTTTGAACTCTGCTGTTACCACCAAAGCAGTGGAAGCAACAGGAGCAGGACTCTGTTCCCCTTACATGTCTAAACCAGCTGGTACTTGCTGTGCAGAAGGGGCCGTGCGGCCATTTGAACATGCACTCCCCCATGATCCCTTATGGTACCGGCTAAGAATTATTTTTTTTAAAGATTTAATTATTATATCTAAGTACACTGTAACTGTCTTCAGACACACCAGAAGAGGTCATCAGATCTCTCCATCTTTCCAGCCCACCAGCTAAGAATTTTTAACTACTTTGCAGAAGAACAAAGTCAGCCTGGGGAGTCAAGGAACTGGGGCTGTGGAGGCGATGACTCGGGCCTGTCTGACCCCGGCACCCTTCAGAATGAATCGCCACTAAGAAAACTGTTTCAGGGACTGCCCTCCCAGGGCTGGGTGGCATTCTTCAATACCTGGGCCTTAAAATGAAAATATTAAACACGGAATAGGAACGAGCCAGCAGTGCAGAAGTTTGTGACAGCTGCCATAAGGCGCCTGGCTGGGACGCCTACGGTGACAACTGGGGCCGAGAAAATGCAGACCACACGCAGTAAAGCTTAGACAGATGGCACCTCCAGCATCGGCTGTTTATAGGCAGAGGCACACAGAGGGAACCTCCACAGGGAGACATATGGGGGGCCCAGCTACACAGGGCAGCCTGCAGGGATCCTGGTGGGGGCTTCCTGACATTGAGAACCTTATCCAGAGCTTAAGCCACCTGGCCGATCAACGCTGGATGCCTGTCTCGGACCGGCACTGTGAGTTCAAACAGGGTCCTGTCTCAGCAAAGGCACATGACAGTCTCAGTGAAGACTCTACAGCCAAACTGCATGGCCTTGTACGAGGTCTGAGGCTGCGAAAGAAACTCAGGGAACCTCAGAGTGTCCTCTGATATCCTCTGTCCTTTACGCCCCTGACCTGTAGCTAGGATGAGGGCACTTCCCCGCCCAGGTCGGGGTAGACGGCTTCTATACATAAAACCTTGTAAAGTAACACAAGTGGGTCTTGAAAAATGGACACAGAAAGTGCCAGACATCTAACACCGCCATCACCCGCAGCAGTAACTGAGGCCAGCTTCCCAAATTAGAAAAACAAAACAAAACAAGACCTGCCGGGTGGGCAGGCTGACGTCAGGGGCTATGACCCGGCCTTTCAGCACATGCTGCTTACGTCACGGAAACAGGGAAAAGGCCTCCTTAGTGGGCGGCCATTCCCACGGCTGAGGAGGGGGACCATTTGTGAATTCATTCACTGGCACCTCTAAACACATCTAGTATTTGGAAACCTGCCCAGGCCTTGAGCCACTTGAGATGTGTGGATGCCACTGTATGGAAAGGGACAGGGAAGAGAGTGCCAGTGAAGAGAAGACCGGCGTGAAGGGCAGGGCCAGCCAGCATGCTGGGTCAGACCTCTAGCTTGAGGGGTTTTGTTTTTGAATCATGCCATAGAAGATGTGAGCGGGGGCCTGAGGGGAGCTCTTTTCTCTCTGGCTGCACTCTACCGAGAGGTTACGGCGGGGCAGGGTGGACTCACTGGAGTTTCGGGATAGCTGGGCGTCACTGCTGGACTTTATGACCTTGTGGCTGGCAGGGACGTCTGATGTTGTGGACTGCGACCGTTCGGGCTTCACCCTCAGCCTGCTGTGGTTTTCCAGGACTTGGGCTGCAGTGGCCAAAGCCACTTTCGAGTTCAGAGTTTGGAAAGGAGGTGAGGAAAAGTCCTCCTCCTCGTCATCGCCAATGTCCCAAGCGTCACTGGTGTTCCGGGCAAACTCGTGGAAACTGGAGGCCTTCTTGTTCTTCAGGGGAACTGAGCTGACCTTCGAACGCTCTTTGATGAAGCTTCAAGAAAGGAGACCGGCATTGCTGAGCAGTGTGACACATGGGACCACCTTCATTAGCATTTGTCACACACTATCATAATCAACAACCCCCAACACACCTGCCCATCTTCAGGGGACAGCCCCAGCCACTGCTCAGGAGTACCCCAGACGGACGAGCAAAGAGCAGGCTCTTTAGCTGCCACCCGCTCTCTTATTTCCCCCGCACTCTTGAACTCGTGAAACCCCCTGACTCCTTTGAGTTAAGAGAAGTGAGGGAGCCACACCACGCTGGTAGCTGCCCGTCACCCATCCTGCTCACCGTGACCTGCAAGGTTCCAGGTTCAGGGCCTCCCTCTGCCTGAGTCACTGAGCGAGCAACTAGGTGGACCACAGCCTGCCTTCCACCCTGCCCCACTCCATGCTGGACACACATAAGCAAGAACTAAGCCTTAAGCACAGAGTCCACTGAGGTGTCAAGGTTGGTTTGCTGGGGCGGTGTAAGCTTGGGTGGCTGTCAGGGTGGGATGTAAGCTGCTGTTGGGGGGTGGGGGGGCGCTGGTGACGTTAACTGGCCATACTCGTGGCTTTAAGTCTCAAAATGAAAAACCTCGGGCTGGCAAGATGGCTCAGCGGATAAGAGCACTGACTGCTCTTCCGAAGGTCATGAGTTCGGATCCCAGCAACCACATGGTGGCTCACAACCACCCGTAATGAGATCTGACGCCCTCAGACTCAGTGAAGGACACTTTGGAAAGGAGAGGTCGTGAGTTATACTGCTTGGGACAGGAGAGAGCTGCTACCTGAAATCTGACAGCACCGCCTGCAACAGTGGCTCGTACAGAACTGCTTTGGTTGGCATAAGATCCATGCACATTTAGGACGACATGTAGAATTATATTAGAAAAATGTCTGACAATGGGTAACTAAGATAGAGCGAGTAGGGAATTTAGAGACACTCAAGCAAACCCAGTCCCCCTGGCTTCATGTGCGCTGTGCTGTAACTGGGAGGTGGGACCTACCACACAGCCTCAGTTTGGAAAATAATCCATTTAGAAGCCTGTCATGCCAGCAAGTGGCTGGTGGGGCTGCCCAGCAATAACACTAGTTTTATTTGAGCTATAAAAATTATTGCAGGCGATACTGCCACTAATAGTAATAATTTAGCAAATTGGAGTCAGTGTCCATGGACAGGGTGACTTACTGTCCCCGTGCAGTTTAGATAATTAGAGGCCAGGTGTGGAGGCTCCTGCAGTGGTAGAGATTAAGCACATGGTAATTAACGATGATCTGGAGCAGAGCAGAGGAAGCAGTCAAAGCTCCAAACAAAGGTGGTAAAACAAGGGCGATAAATGTTTTACAGCAACAACCGGGACTGTAAAACAGTCTGGTGCCCCATGTTCGAGACTATTAATGCCAGCACATGATGTGAGACAGGGAAGCCATTACTCAGAGCTGATGCATTCGTATGTGTGAAGCCGACTGGCGGCGTGACTCTGTGGAGGGACCAGGGAAGGTGTCCTGGGCTTTACTTATTAACGCGTGAAACATTAAAACACAGCTATTCAAAGGTCTGCTGCTCACCCTGGGACGTGGCTGTATTCCTCAAGAGCTGTGCTCAATACAGAGCCAGGGGACGCGGGGTCAGGGGAAGGATCTGAACATAAGAGCACCCACTGCCCAGAGAATGCGTGCACAGCGGATTTACATGTTGACTATCAGACTCTTGGGCAATTGTGAAACTAGCCGGTGGGCCGGGCTCTTCGCAGCTGGCTCTGGGCGATGGGTGGGATGCTCTTCTACAGGGACAGCCAGCTGTGATGCTTAGCCCAAGGAGGCCATGCTGACATCCCGCCTTTCTCGAGAAGCTGCAGTCATTTGCCACAGCCCCAGGGATCTCACTGCACATCACATTGAAAGGGAAACAGGAGGCCGGTGAACAGCTGCTAACAGTGCCTCCTTTATAAAATTCACTCATTTCGTTCATATTGTCTGTCTGTCTGTCTCATTTAAAAAAAAAAAAAAAAACTTCCATGGGGCTGGAGAGATGGCTAGACTATGAGTGATCCCTGCCCTTGCAGACAACCTCGGCTCACCCACGGCTGGCAGCCCACAACACCCTTTAACTTCAAAGGTCCAGAGGACCCAACGCTCTCTTCCTGCCTATGTGGGTACTCACACACACCTGTGAGTGTTCACACATGCATATGCACACACACACACACACACAAACACAAATTAAAAATGATAAAAATCTTTTTTAAAGTGTCCACCATGAAGCCGGGCGGTGATGGTGCCTGACCCGTAAGCTCAGCCTTTGGAAGGCTGAGGCAGCTTGGGCTACACAACAAGACCCTGTCTCAGGAACAGTTCCTTCCTTCGTGGGCTGGGAAGGTTACACTCAGAGGTTACACTTGCTAGGCCTGGTGATGGTGGCGCACGCCTTTAATCCCAGCACTTGGAAGGCAGAGGCAGGTGGATCTCTGAGTTTGAGGCCAGCCTGGTCTACAGAGTGAGTTCCAGGACAGCCAGGGCTACACAGAGAAACCCTGTCTCGAAAAAACAAAAACAGACAAACAAACAAATAAACAACCCCTCCTCCTGAAAACACTCTCTTTTGTAAAGGAACTGAGTTTAGTTCCCAGCACCCACATGGTGGCTCACAACTGCCTGCGAGTCCAGTTCCAGGGCATCCAGTGCCCTTGTGTGATACATACGGTGCATATACGTATACTCAGGCACACACATACATGCAAAATCAATTTTTAAAAGCTGCCCGTTTGGCCAGGCATAGTGATACGTGCCTTTAAATGCCAGCACTCAGGAGGCAGAGGGAGGTAGGTCTCTGAGAGTTTGGAAACAGCCTGGTCTACACAGTGGGAATCTTCATAGTGAGAGGATTCACCCAGGGCAATGAAGCAGCTCGAAAGGCCAGGGAGGAGACAGTCCCTTCCAAACTAGAGGAGGTGGGTGGGTGACGGGAGAAGACGCAAAGGGACGAGGTCTTGACTTACTTTTTCGTGAGCCGAGGATCCAGAGGAGGATGCTGAGCTCCATACACAGGCTGAATGCTGAAAGCGGGAGACACAGACTCAGTGAGGAAGCTAAATGTGCCAGCTGCGAGCCTGCGGTGACATGGAGAAGCCGCCTGCTTACAGGGATGGCACCCCATCCCTTTAAGGGAACCCTAGAGGAAGCGGGTTTTCCCTGGGGGGGGCGGGCTCCAGTGCCTCAGCACCCCCGGAAAGCACCTGTTCCCATCTGGAGGAAGCCTATGAAGCAAGTTCTATTAAGATCTGCTTAAATCTATGTTAAAATCCTCCTCCTCATGAAGTCCATTCTGCTATGAAAAAATAAATTAGAAAAACCATGTGATCATCTCCAGGAGGAATGAGCTATGTGGATAACCTAAGGCCCAGTATATTCCCTCCCAATACCTATCTTTAAAAATAAAATTGTTGGCCAGAAATGGAGGAGCACACCTTTAATCCCAGCACTCGGGAGGCTGAGGCGGATGGATGGATCTCTGTGAGTTCCAGGACAGTCTGGTTTACATAGAGAGTTATAAGTCAGCCAGAGCGATCCAGAGAAACCAGTCTCCACACACACACACACACACACACACAAAAGGCCCCCCTTTCTGTGCATGGGTGTTTGCCTGCATCCATATCTAGGCACTACTTGTGTACCTGGTGCCCCAGGCAGCCAGACATGGGCACTGGATCCTCTGGAGTTCATTTACAGACAGTTGTGAACTGCCATGTAGGTGCTGGAAACTGCTGAACCACCTCGCTAGCCTCTTCTCCCCAAATACCCACCATAAGAAAAATACAGAGGCACGCGTAGCAGGAGGCATACCTAAAACTATTCAACTCGTGACGGTTCTTCCGAGCCTCGGGAGAAGCCCCTCAGAGTTCCTCTCCAGGGACTAGTGAGACAAACTAATGTGTTAACAACACAGGGCACAGCAGTGACCATAACAAACCCTACAGAGTGGGGCTGGGAGTAACAACGTGAATCCTGTTTAAAAAACAGAGAGCACATTGTGAATTTGAGCCCAGCCTGTTCTACATAGTGAGTTCAAGGCTAGTCTAGGCCACATACTGAGACCCTGTCTCAAAACAAGAAATGGCTAGCAGAAAGGACCTGGCTCTGTGATGGGGAAGGGGTGGGAATAAACAAGACGCAGAGGCTTCTGGGAAATGAACATGGATGCTCAACTGTACTATCCAGCAAGCATTTACACACTCTGTGGTGTAATACTGTCACAATCAAATGATCTAAGTTGTCAAGAGGACTCAGAGGTAAAGGCACTTGCTGACAAGTCTGAAGGCCTGAGTTCAATCCCAGGACCCACAAGATGGAAGGAGATGGCCGTCTCCTCTAACTTGTCCTCTGATAGCTGCCCGTGTATGACGGCGTGCACATAATAAATAATTATAATCAAAAGAGAGTTACAAATACAATCACTAGAATACATAAGATTTCCAAATTATCAGATTACATACAATGGAGGCACAGTCTAGTCCATATTGTAAATTTTTTTACTATTTATTTATTTAGTTAGTTAGTTAGTTTTGTTTTCGAAGATAGAGTTTCTCTGTGTAGCCCTGGCTGTCCTGGAACTCACTCTGTAGACCAGGCTGGCCTCAAACTCAGAAATCCACCTGCCTCTGCCTCCTGAGTGCTGGGATTAAAGGCATGCGCCACCACTGCCTGGGGAAAAATTATTTAAAAAAAAAAAAGAAAAAAAAAGAGACCAAATTATTCTAATAAATATAATTGGCCTGAATTGAAAAGAGAAAAGATTTCTACTAGCCAGGAGCTAGTTAAATAAATTACATGCATCCTAAAGAAAAGAGACTGTTCTGTCCCCACATACATAAAATAAACGCCAACTAAACTGCATAAAGTGTTGTATTAGCTAGTGTGCACTAGAGCAACAGAACTTAGAGAATTAATCTACATATAGAGAAAGGGATTTATTAATTTATTAGAATGGCTTACAGGCTGTGGTCCAGATGGTCCACAATAGCTGTCTACCAACGGAAGGTCCAAGAATCCAGTAGCTGTTCAGTCTGAGAGACTAGATGTCTCGGCTGGTCTTCAGTGTGCACCAGAATCACAAAGTAGGCTCTTCTCTAGGCCAGGGAAGGAATGGACTTGCCAGAGAGAGCAGGAGCCAGCAGGCAAAGAGAGCAAGCTTCCACGTCCCTTATAGAAGCCACCAGCAGAAGGTATGGCCCAGAACAGAGGTGGATCTTCCTACCTTACAGAGCCAGATTAGAAGTAGGTCTTCCCTAATCTCTCAACAGAGGAGTCGCAATGGCTGAGAAACACTTGAAATGTTCCACATCCTTAGTCATCAGGGAAATGTAAACCTAAACTATTTTGAGATTTCACCTGTCATAAGGGCTAAGATCAATAACACAAGTGACAGTTCATGCTGGCCAGGACGAACACTGGGGAACACTCCTCCACTGCTGGTGGGAGTGCAAACTTATACAGTCAGTATGGAAATAAATATGCCAGTTCTCAGAAAATTGTGAATAGATTTACCTCAAGACCCAGCTATACCACTCTTGGGCATATACCCAAAAGATGCCCCATCCTACCAAAACGACACTTGTTCAACTATGTTCATAGCAGCTTTATTAATAATGGCTAAAACCTGAAAACAACCCAGATATCCCTCGACTGAAAAATGGATAAAGAAAATGTGGAATATTTATACAATGGATTATTATGCAGCTGTTAGAAAAAAAATTACACTGGGCTGGAAAGATGGCTCAGTGGTTAAAAGCACTGACTGCTCTTCCAGAGGTCCTGAGTTCAATTCCCAGCAACCACATGGTGGCTCACAACCATCTGTCATGGGATCTGAGGCCCTCTTCTGGTATGTCTGAAAACAGTAACAGTGTATTCACATGCATAAAATAAATAAATAAATCTTTAAAATATTAAAAAAAAATACTAAGAAGAAATGGCATCAAGAACTTTGCAGGCAAACAGATGAAACTAGAAAAAAAAAATCCTCCTGAGCAAGGAAGACACACATGGTACGCCCTCACTTGTAAGTGGATATGAGCTGGTAAGGATACTCACACTACAGCCCACAGGCCCAGAGAGGCTAAGTAACAAGGAGGGCCCAAGGGGAAATACAAGGAGGGGTGGATTGGGGTGAGAATGGGAAGGGAGGTGGGGGAAGGAGAGATGGAGGGAGAGGGCACAGGGAGAGCCTCCTGGACTAGAGGGGCAGTTAGGGGGTTATGGGGAAACTTTCTGAGACCTATGAGGGTGACCTAGTGAGGACTCCTAGTAACGCAGGCTAGGGATCCTGGACTGGTCATCTCCAGTTAACCTGGCGAGGATCCCAGTGGTAGGACTGGGACCCCAACCCAGCCATCAAACCTTCAACCCAGCAAGATGTCCTAGGGCAATGGTGGCTCAGAGCTCAGAGGGTAGCCAACAGGAGGCTCAAGCCATAAGAGGGAGCCCATGCCGGGCATTGCCTGGATGGCCAGGAAGTAAGCTGGATGGCGGAGAGAACCATGCTAGAACCAAGCATGACGACGGACCCAAAAGGAAAAGTCAATGAAGTGTTCTGCTCTACTCATACATCAGTGCCCACTCGGAGAGGCCTCCTCCAGCAGCTGATGGGAGCAGATGCTAACACACCCAAACACTAGCTGGAGCTCGGGGAAGCCTTCAGAAGAGGCGAGGGAAGGATTGTGGGAGCCAGAGGGATCAAGGACACCAGGAGAACGTGGCCCACAGAGTCAACTAAGCAGGGCTCATGGGGGCTCACAGAGACAGAGGCGACAGTCACGGAGCCTGCGTGGGTCTCTGCTAGGCCATCTGCATGCACACTGTGGTCATTAGCTTGGGATGCTTGCGGGACTCCTAACAGTGGGAGATGGCGTGTTCCTGACACTTCTGCCTGTTCTTGGGACCCTTTTTCTCCTACTGGGTCACCTCATCCAGCCTTGATGCGAGGGTCTGTGCCTAGTCTTATTGCATCTTATTAGGCCATGTTCAGTTAACATCACTGGGGGAAGCCTGCTCTTTTCTGAAGGGAAACGAAGGAGCAGTGGATCTGGGGAGGGGGAAAGTGGGGAGGGGAGGCTACGGTTGGGATGTATTGTATGAAAGAAGACATTTTTAAAAAGAGAAGTGGGTCTTCCTACTTCAAACGATTAAGAAAAAAAAAAATCAGCCAGGTGGTGGTGGTGGTGGTGGCACACACCTTTAATCCGGGCCCTCAGGAGGCAGAAGCAATGGATTGTTTGAGTTCAAGGCCAGCCTGGTCTAAAGAGTGAGTTCCAGGACAGCCAGGGCTACACAGAAAAACCCTATATGGAAAAAAAGAAGGGAGGGAGGGCAGGAGGGAGAGAGGGAGGGAGGAAGGGAGGAAGGGATCTCATAGGTGAGCCCAGCCATTCGACTCCATATGCAGTCAAGTTGACAACAAGAAGAGCACCACAGACGCAGAACTTTAAGCATAATGACTCCACATATTTTGCAAAAGTACTAAAATGGAAAGGTGTTCACATTTGTATCTTAGAACCTGAGGGGGAACACCATGAAGAGAGCATTGGTGGAGAGGCTGCAGAGCCGGACCAGCCTTCAGGGAGAGCGCTGCTGATTCGGCAGCATCTACAAGCAGCACCTCTATATGATACGGACGACACAATCCCAAAGGGCTGCAAGGCTTAATGCAGCTCCTGGTGGTGGGGAGCAGCCGGTGGGGTGGGTCCACACACACAAGAAAACACAGCACCCACTGCCAAGAGACCCGGGCTTGCTTCCTCTCTCCCATGTTTATAGTTTAATCCTCACCAATGTTTAGAAAACAGAAGGTGTGTGTGTGTGTGCATGTGCGTGTACCTGTGTGTGTACCCATGCACCACAAACATGAGTGCCCTCAGTGGCCAGAAGAGGGCGTAAGATCCGCTGGGAATGGAGTTAGAGATAGCGCATGG
>NW_022196909.1:45867386-45892231 GCF_008632895.1 Mastomys coucha
GGGGCGTGAAAACTGGACTCAGGACCTCCGGAAGAGCAGTCGGCGCTCTTAACCACTGAACCATCTCTCCAGCCCCCAAGCTCACCCATCATTTTTGATTCTTATGACAGAGGAAATCCTTAAGACACTTTCCAAAAAGAATCTAGGCCAGTCAATCACTTCCACAGGCTATCATTTTTATTTTTTAGAGTAGCGTATAAGATCTTAGATATCATTATGGCATTTTCAAACAAAGCGTCCACGCTTGTTTCTTTCTGCAGTTCAGTGGGAACCCGCTCACGTGCAAGTCTGAGTCTGGACATTCTGGACCTTTGCAGCTCTAAGAATGTCCACTCCCTAGCCTTACTGCTCTGTTCCACAGAAGTTCTGCTACAGAAGTGCTAACCCCGAAAGGCTATGTGATGTATTCCTAACGTTTCCTGCAGGAAAAATCCAAGAGGTAACCAGAGGACAGGAAAAATCTTGCTTATAGAGAGGGAGAGAAGGAACTTACACAGTAACAAAAATTAAAACACAACATGGAGACCCAGGGGCCGCTTGCATTTGAACATTTTTAGAACCTCCCAGGACAAGCTTTGAACTCTCAGGTCTGGAGCCCTTTCTTAAACACTACAGGGCGGAAGGATCCCACCAGGCCAGCTAGGTTAGATCTTCAAATCCTCTCTGGAAAAGACACACCAAACCACACGGACCTAAGTGCCAGAGGCTGTCCTAAGTGCCAGAGGCCATCAGCCACCATGGAAGAGGGTCTCCCGCTCCCAGGACACTATTTCTCAAAGGCGCTGGCTGATGCGCTGACGCAGGCAGAAAGGCTCTGATAAATGATGGGCCCTGGCTGCAGAGGCACCGGAGCCTAAATCGAATTTGTTAGCGTGTTCTTGAACTAGACTATGATGTATCTGAACCAGGGACACTTTGTATAATAAATCAGTTTGCTGAACCTCAGTGAGGACAGGTGGGAAGTTATAAAAGGAAGAGAAACCAAGATTACCGCAGGGGTCTGACGGAGACAGACTACAGGGAGGGAGAGCAAAGGTGCGCAGCTACGGACTTTACAATTCACCTGAGGCCTGGAGAGTGGCTCAGAGGTTAAGAGCGCAGGCTGCTCTTTCAGAAGATAAGGGTTCGATTCCCAGCACCCACATGCTAGCTCAAAATTCCATTTCCAGAAGACCTAACAACCTTTTCTGTCCCAGAGATACACACAAAATAATTCCAAAAAATTTAAATAATTCGCCTGTGGGCCTGTGCCAACCAGGCTCCTTGAGAACCGCACGCTTGGTGCTGGGACAAGCTGGTCGCCACTCCACTTCAGAATGGGCACTTGCCCTGTCGGTGGCTGGGATGGGGTGGAGGTACACACCTGCGATTCTAAAACTTAGCAGGCTGAGGATAGCCTTGGCTACCTAGAAAATACCAGGCCAGCCTAGACTACACTATGAAGAGTCTACCTAGTTGCTTGAAGTGTGAAAGCATTTCGCCGCCACTTTTAAGCAGAAAGAAAAGTGCAAGGAGAAGAGAGTGCGCACCCACGGGCAACGGGCCTGCTCTTCTAACACTGCCCCTGCATTCCAGCCCAGGAGACGTAAATCACTGGGAGACAGCGCTGTCTGTCACCGACCTTCCTTAGCAGCTGGCTACGCCCTACGGTACAGGGACCCCTTCTGCCCATTGCCAGTCTTCACTGGTTTCTTTCCTTTTCTTTGTTATTCTTGTGCACTGTGTGTAAGTGCAGATGCCATGGCACATGGCTGGAGGTCAGAGGGCAACTTTCAGGAGTCACTCCTTCCATCACAGGTTCTAGGGATCGAATCCAGCTGTCGGGTCTGGGAGAGCAAGTGTCTTACCTACTGAGCACACTCACTAGCCCTAATTAATGCCTATGTTCTTTCCTCTTCTTCCTCCTGCTCTGGCCCCCCCTCCTCCTCTTCCCCTGCTCCTCCTCTTCCTCCTCCTTCTCCTCCCCCTCCCCCTACTCCTCCTTCAGCTCCCTCCCTCTCTTCTTCACCTTGGGATGCTGGAGAGATCAAGGGCTTCAGCTCCCAGAGGCAAGCAAGCGCCCTGACCCTGAGCTCCAGGCCCAGCCCAGCAGGCTCACGCCACACCTGGCTGTTTTCACTGAGCCACAGGTTTCCACCCAGTTCCACGTCTGCTTTATCTGATCACAAACATGACATATGCTTAGTGGAAAAACCGGAAAGCCGGCCGGCCAGCCGTTTGTTCTCTATGAGGGTGAGGGGGACCAATGCTGAACAGATCTTCAGCTTCTAGAAAGCCGTGGTCTCTGTGGCTTCCTTGTGGCAAGTTGCCATGCAGCACCCACCAGCGGGCACTCAGCAGCCAGAGTGGGTAAAGTCAGAACTCCAGAGGCCTGCTCTCTGCTCGGCTGACTCCTCTCTGGTTCACCTGAAAGCTGCAAGCTAGCGTGCTGCTGCCCAGACAACCCCACACAGGCTCTGAACAGGCAGCATGCAGCCAAGGGGCTAGCCTCTGCCACGTTAGAGGAGACAAACCCACGGAGACGTGGAAGCTGAGCAAACACCAGGAGACGGCCCGTTTGAAATGCCAAGAACTTTGGCAACGGGACCCCATTCACGCTGGTGCTCCATGGAGTGAGTCTTCCAGCCCCCCCCCACACAAGGCTGGCTGTTTCAGCAATAATTCATTACCTTCTATAGTCACTTACTTTATCAGCAAAAACATTTTCAAGCCCAAAACGAGATCTATCATAGACCTGCCCAGGCAAACACCAGCTTTTGCACTGGTCTGCTATCAGAGCTTTTCCTAAAAGCTATGAAAAACAACCAAATGACAGGGAGAGACTTTAGGTAAAAGTGTGTGGCTGGCTGCGGGCTTCAGGAGTCGCCATTTTTCAGCTTTTTCTTTTCTTTTTTCCTCTTCTTTTTCCCCCAATAGGGAACACAGCCCAGTGCTGGCCAGGCCGTTCCGCCCAAGCATCTCAATAACAACACTTTTTTTCCTCATTTCAAGCTGTCCAGTGTCCAGCCTGTTTCTGAACCCCTGATCCTCCTGCCTCCACTGCACAAATGCTAAGATTCTACACAGTGCGGGTCAGCACCTCAGTTTCTTTTAATACTAATAACCTCAACTTTAATGCTAATCACGACTCCCTTGAGGTTTTCAGTTTTGTTTGATACTCCGTGTGGCACAGGCTATCTCCAAGTTCCACATGTACCGAAGGCTATGCCTGAACTTCTGACCATCCTGCCTCACCCTCCCACGGCTGTGATTACAAGCACGCACCACCGCCATCCCACGTGGCTTTGTGCTGCATTGGGAACTGAATCCAGTGATTCTTCATGCATACTACCTAAGTACTCTACCGAATGAGCCTCATCCCCAGCCCTCCTTGACTTTAAAAACGAGCATTTGGGGGCTACAGAGATGGCTCCGCTCATAAGAGTACGGGCTGCCCTTCCAGAGGACCAAGACTCACTTAGATCCCAGCACGCAGAGGCTCGCAACTGTCTGGAACTCCAGATCCAAAGGATTCAACGCCCTCTTCTGGCCCCCGAGGCACTGCATGTGCGTGCCGCACAGACACTAGTGCAGGCAAAACTCCAATACACAGAAAACAAAAAGAAATAACATCTCAGGAAAAATTATGAGCAAGCTTTTGCTTAAAAACAAGAGAAGGCCTAGCAGCAGGCACTGCCATGGTCGCTTTTATGCCCTTTGAGACACGTGTCCACACTCCATGGACTGCAGAAGCACCGACAGGCAGGGCACTGGGGCAAGAAGCCCCCACGTCCACTCTGTGGCCCAGGAAAGTCGCCTTTCCATCTGCCCTCACTTTTCTTTTTTTTCTTCTTCTTCTTTTTTTTGGGTTTTTTTTTTTTTTCTTTCGAGACAGGGTTTCTCTGTGTAGCCCTGGCTGTCCTGGAACTCACTCTGTAGACCAGGCTGGCCTTGAACTCAGAAATCCACCTGCCTCTGCCTCCCAAGTGCTGGGATTAAAGGTGTGCACCACCACCGCCCAGCTGCCCTCACTTTTCTTATCTCCAGGGGTCTTAGCCCAGAGTTCTAGTGTTCAGCAGCTCAGCCACACTCGGCTGCTCCTCCGGGCCAGCGATTGCTACTTTCAAAAGGACAGCACACAAAGGCCCACCTTCTGCACCAGTCCTGAAGTCTGTCCCCAAGAGCCAAGCGTGCCTGGCCAATGAGTAAATGGGATGCTCATTCACAAGTGGTCCAGACCACAAGGCCCATACGTCAGGAAATCAAATATGGTGGGGCTCAGTGTTCTGTTGTAAAACTTGGCTTATTTCGTTATTACTCTGTGTGTGTGTGTGTGTGTGTGTGTGTGTGTGTGTTGTACGTGTGCACCTAACACATATAGATAGAGGCCAGAGGACAACGTGGGAAGTCGGCTCTCTCCTGCCACCGTGCAGGTCCTGGGCTTCTTCAGGCGTGGTGGTAGGTGCCTTTGCCCACGAGCCTCTTCATTTGGCTGCTTGACCTCAGGGTCTAAGAGTTCTACCACTGAGCTCCGCCCCCCCAGCCCCCCCTTTTTTGGCTGCTTCTCTGCAGATCAGTCCTTGGGGGTGGCCCCTCCTCCCCACAGCCAGTGATCTGCGACATCTCAGGGACCTGAGCTCCAGTGTTCTTTCCTACTCCCTGCCCCGGGTCAGCCCTCACTACCTTGCTCACTGTGAATACAGCGGCCACCTAAGCTTGCCTCCCACACCTGAACTTGGAGGTGTGGGGGGTGGCGTTTGAGGGGAGTGCAGTGCTGCAAGGTCCGGCTGTGTATGACAAAGCTGAGAAAGGTATTTGTCCCACTATCTAGCCACCTTCCTGACACTAAGTGGATCAAGTGGTGGGGGTGTGAATGTCCTACAGCCACTGAAGACACTGGACCAAGGCATCCACTTTCTCAGGTTGGCTAGAATGGGTTTTCCCGGTGCTGGGACTGACCCTTGACCTCAAGGTCTCAGACAAGAGTTCTACCACTGAGCTACGCTCCCCCCAACCCTCTTTTTACGTTTTTTTTGTTTGACTGAGAGAAGTCACCTAGTTAGAAAGAGTTAGACCTGGGATTTTAACCCAGGCAATCAGGTTCCTGAGCCTGCACTGTGTACACAGGTCCATTTTGTAACAATGGCGCATGCCGCCTATCTGCCTACACATCAATAGTGACCTAGGCTGGGTGTGCTGGCATAGACCTTTAATCCCAGTGTCCAGAGGCAGGGGCAGATGGAGCGCTGTGATTTTTACTGTTGTTTTGTGGTTTGTTTTGTTTTGTTTTGCTTTGTTTTTCAAGCCAGGGTTTCTCTGTGTAGCTCTGGCTGTCCTGGAACTCTCACAGAGTTCTCTGTGAATTTTATTTTTGTTTTTGTTTTTCAAGACACGGTTTCTCTGTGTAGCCCTGGCTGTCCTAAAACTCACTCTGTAGACCAGGCTGGCCTTGAACTCACAGAGATCTGTCTGCCTCCCTCTGCCTCCTGAGGGCTGGGATTAAAAGTGCGTTCCACCTTTTTGGCTCTCAGTGAATCGAAGGCCATCCTGGTCTACACAGTGAGTCCCAGACCAAGCCGAGCATATCCTAACACACGGTTTAAAAATACTTATTTTTCAGAAACGTCTTGTAATCGGGGGCAGGAGAGATGGCTCAGTGGTTAAGAGCAGGGGCTCTTCTTGAAGAAGACCTGGGTTCAGTTCTCAGCAGCCATATGGCCGCTCTCGATCATCTGCAACTTCAGTTCTAAGGGATCTGCTGCCCTCTTCTGACCTCTCCAGGCCCTGACACACATGATCCACTTACATACAATGCGGGACTAACAAAAATTTGGTGAGGAAGGGGTGATGGCACCACAGTTGAGAGCACCCATCACTCTTGAGGGGTACTCAAAAGTTTGGTTCCCGGCACCCACATGACAGCTCATAACCACTCATAATTCCAGTTCCGGGGGGATGGATCCAAATCTCTTTTATGCCCTCTGCCACCAACATCGGGTATACACGTGGTACACATACACCCAGGCAAAATGCTTGAACACTTAAAATAAAAATATGCTGGCCTGGTGGCACACACCTTTGATCGCAGCCTTTAGGAGGCAGAAGCAGGTGGATAGAGAGCTCTCTGAGTTTGAGACTAGCCTGGTCTATACAGTAAGTTTTAGGCAAGCTAAGGAAACTTAGTGAGACCCTATCTCAAAAAACAAACTGCAGGGCAGCGCTGATGCATGCCGATGGGCTCTGTGAATTCAAGGCCAGCCTTGGTCTATGGAGTTGAGTTCCTGGAGAGCCAGCCTATACATAGTGAGACTTTGTCTCAAAGCAAACAAACAAAATTTAAAGAATGCTTTGGTTTTTTTTTTCTTTTAAAGACTTATTCATGTATTTTATGTAGATGAGTGCTTGCTCTGCATGTATTCCTGCATGATAGAAGAGGACATCAGATCCCATTATGGATGGTCGGGAACTGCTGGCTGCCGGAACTTGAACTCAGGACCTCAGGAAGAGCAGCTAGTGCTCTTAACACAGCTAAGCCATCTCTCCAGCCCATTTTGTTTGGTTTTGGTTTTGGTTTTGGTTTCTCAAGACAGGGTTTCTCTGTGTAGCCCTGGTTGTCCTGGATCTCACTCTGTGATCAGGCTGGCCTTGTGTCCCGCGCTATCTCCTGCCGGCAGGAAAGACGCGGCACACACGGATCCTTCTGCAGTACAAACTTTACTTTCACTAGCTTCAGTTGAGGAGGAGGAGAGCCCCGACTATATCAAAACCCTTCCCTTATATAGGGCCGTATGCCCGCCTCAGACGTGGCGACTCATAATAGGCTGTGTGACGATCAGGCCATTTGACGTGACCAAAGGCACTCGTTGGGATTTACAGGCACACGCGCACAAAGCGTTCTTATGCCAACGATAAGGCATTCTTATACCAACGGCAAGCCAAATGTCATTGCCATTTTGTAATGGCGATGTGCTTATGAAGTGGCTTCCTACAGCCTTGAACTCAAAAATCCTCCTGCCTCTGCCTCCCAAGTGCTGGGATTAAAGGCGTGTGCCACCACTGCCCGGCTGTTTGCTTGTTTGTCTGTCTGTTTAACTTAGGCTAATTCTAACAAAATTTCTATTTGCTGTCACTAAAGTCACTCCATCATGATCAAAGAAACTGAAAGTAACCGGCTACAACTTGGACTCTTCTCACCTTTCAAACTGCAAAGAAGAGAAAAGTAGCTTTCTTTCTACACCTCTGAGGATCCGGCCCGTTCATCGGACGGCTCGAGAGAAAACTTCTCTTCTCCAGACTCAAAAGAGTTCAGGTGTAAAAGTTCTGTTCTGGAACCAAAACACCTTCTATGAAAACCAACACCAGCTTTTCCCAACGGCCCTGAGCTCTGGGGCTCTCTGCCAAGAGTGCACAGGGGACAGTACCTCCCTCACCAGGCAAGGTATGGATCAGGGTTTATGAATCATGGCAACATTTTTATGCTTCAATAATAAAAGAGACAAATAACTAGTCCTGGGGAGCTGAGACACATCCTTTTAAATGTTTGCTTGCTCTAATAACAAGAGGACAATAATAGTGACTATTTATGGAGCAAGTACAGTGTACTAAATAAACACTGTCCTGGGTTCTTTACAAATAGGGCATTTTGGTTAGCCTTCAGGTAACTATTCCCTACTTTATAGGAAACTGAAGCTTAGCTTGATTGTGAATCCTACAGGTAAGAGGATCTGAATGACGATATGAATGATGATGATGATAATAATAATAATAATAATAATGATAGGGCAGGAGAGATGGCTCAGTGGTTAAGAGCACTAACTGCTCTTCCAGAGGTCCTAAGTTCAATTCCCAGCAACCACAAGGTGGCTCACAACCATCTGTAATGGGGATCCAATGCCCTCTTCTGGTGTGTCTGCAGACAGCAACAGTGTACTCACATACATGAAATAAATAAATAATAAATCTTTAAAAAATAATAATAATAATGACAGATGATGATGATCTGGACTCCAAAATTCTTGGAGTCCGCTGTGGCTCTAGGTTTCAAAATGAAGAAGGAAAGCAGAGATTTGAAGAAATGGAAGAATCTTCCTATGTAGCAAAAGTAATGCTTTTGGGCCACCAAAAGGGCTCAGCAGACAATGATGCTTGCCGCTAAGCCTGATGACCTGAGTTCAATCCCTGAGACCCACAGGGTGGAAGCAGAGAACTGACTCCCGTAAATTGTCCTCTGACCTCTACATGTGCACTGTGGCATACACACACACACACACACACACACACACAGACTAATTAAGTAGATGAATAAATATAATTATTTAAAGTAGTACTTTTAAAAAGTTGACTTCCTATAGGCCAGTAGAAGAAATAAAGAAAACAAAAGGCCATTAACCCACCACATCTGGCGGTCCAAAGGCACAAAGAGCATCCATCTCCCATTGTCCTCACCCCTGCTTCCTGATGCAACTGTTTTGTTTTTTTTTTCCCCACTGATCATTATCTTAGGATATCAAAATGAAATGATCCCTCCATAGCAAATTCCCAGAGAAGAACAGCCAGTGCAGCTGGGGAGCTCACTCAAGCAGGAAGGAAGAGAAATCAGTGGCAGGAAGCGAAGCTTATCTAAAAACCCAGTGTCACTGTTCAATGTGTGAACACCATAACCCTACAGCACTTCAATCCAAAGCTACTTTTGCCTCCCCTGGTATTACATTAATACACGTTGCTAAAACCTGGTCCCTCAGCTTTCTCCACGTGTCTAATGACAGCTCAGAAAAGTTACACAGCCAATGCTGACTCTCAGTTTCTCTTCTGCTTGGAGAAGGGAGTGGGGGCGGGGGCTGTGTGTAGCTCAGTGGTGAGTGGCTTCAATAGTTTTAAGAGAGAAAGGGAGAGGGAGAGAAAGAGGAGAAGGAGGAGGAGGGGAAGAGAAGAGAGAGAGAATGGGAGAGAGGGGGGACAGAGAGAGAGAATGGGAGAGAGGAGAGAGAGAGAGAATGGGAGAGAGGGAGGGAGAGAGAATGGGAGAGAGAGAGAGGGAGAGAGGGGAGAGGGAGAGAGAGAGAGAGAATGGGAGAGAGGGGAGAGGGAGAGAGAAAGATAATGGGAGAGAGGGGAGAGGGAGGAGAGGGAGAAAGAGAGAGAGAGAGAGAGAGAGAGAAAAGAAGAAGAAGAAGAAGAAGAAGAAGAAGAAGAAGAAGAAGAAGAAGAAGAAGAAGAAGAAGAAGAAGGTAAGAGAGTGAGGTCACAGGTCAAAGGAGTGCACCTGAACAAAAAGACTTAACAGGCAAATCACTAAAGAAAGACAGTGCATGAGGGCCAGGACCAGACACAAATCCTAACCCCAAGCAGCCTGTGGCTGGCAGAAATCTTAAAATTCAGTAGTGAAACACATAGGGCTTTCACTTTTCAGGACACCACCCAAAACAAACGGAACCAGTAAACCAAACCCAGACTGACTGAGAGACAATTGTTCAGAAAGTCAACACACACCAACCAGAGAAAGAAACACCAAGAAAATAAGTTGCTTGGGAGACCTGCTCTCCAGCAAAACTGAAGAATAAAAGAATTGAATGCATCTACCCTAAAAGATCATCCCTTCTCGGGGATTGCACGAGTAGAAAATGCCAAAAAGGAGTAACTTACTGTCCATCCTGTGGCCACCCTGCAATAATTTCTAAAGAGAAAGGTCCAACTCAAGACAAAGTAAGGTCAGCCTTGGGAATTCCCCCTCCCCTTTCTTGCTCACACCCCTGGCAGGCCTGCCCCAGGCTCTCCCATCAGAAGCCCTGGGGAGTCCAAAGGGAAGACAGGAAGGTGATGAGCCGGGAACCAAGGCCATGGGGCCACCCACCCTCATGCAAGCAACCACCCATGCTGTTGCAGACCCCCGAGGAGTTCTGTACAAAGTCGGAAGCTGTCTGCAGGTGGCCCTCCAAGGCCAGACTGACGATGGCAACTCGCCCAACTCCACTGCCCCTCACACCGGGTCCCCCGGACACCTCCCAGCTGGGGTTCCCCGCCCCCCAGACCCCAGTCTGCACCCCACACCCAAGCTGGCCAGGCTCCTCTGATTGACAGCTGCTCCAGCCCAGGCTACCCCGACACCAGCCCTCAAGCCTCGGGGGGCGCCCCAAGGCGGAGGGATTCAGGGACTAAGGTCTGGAAGGCTTTAGGTCCAATCCCCACTCCCCTCAGCGTCCTGGGCTCACCTCCCCGGCAGCTTGGCGCTCCTCTTCCAGAACTGCTTGCTGTTCTCGGCGGCCATCGCTCCGGCCCGGGGGAAGGCCCGGTCGGTGGGTCACGGGGGCGCCCCGCGACAGGCCCCCGGGACCCCGCAATCTGAGGGCCAGCCCAGGCCGCTTCCCCGCCGCCGGTCACCCGCTCCCAGCTCCTGGGGGCGCCATCTTGGATGTGGGCACTTGCCCCGCCCAGCGCCGTTGCCATTGGTGGACCGAGCAGGCCGGTGGGCGGATGGACCAATGAGGATCCGGGATCCTGCGGGCCGCTGAAGCCCCGCGGCAACGTCAGGGCCTGGGCACACAGGTGGGCAGGGAGGCGGGGCTTAGATGGCAGGAAGGCGGGGCTGAAAGTTCCTACTCCCCGGAGGCAGAGAACCAGGTAAAAAAGAAAAAAAGAAAAAAGACGGAGATGGGACTGTCGCCTTTGATGAGCTGAGGTTCTGGGGTTTTCTTGGAGGGGAGGAGGAGGAGGGAGAAACCATAATATTTATATACATCAGTCTTTAAAGTAAGTAAAGTAAAGGTCTCATGTAATAATGTAGACCTTTTTTTTTTGGGGGGGGGGGAGGCATTTTTCGAGACAGGGTTTCTCTGTGTAGCCCTGGCTGTCCTGGAACTCACGCTGTAGACCAAGCTGGCCTTGAACTCAGAAATCCGCCTGCCTCGGCCTCCCAAGTGCTGGGATTAAAGGCGTGTGCCACCACCGCCCGACCAATGTAGACCGTTTTTAAACGTCCCAGGGTGATTATCCCCTGCCTTGTTCCCTTATGATCCCAATTTCTTAGAGCATAGTTCCGGCCATACCCCAGTATGGGTAACTGTTGTAGGAGTAGCAGTTAATTTATCAGAATCTCCCTTTCTTCCGCTAACTGAACTCCGTGATGGAACCCCTCCTGCGGGCCTTTCTCTCTCTGGTTATGAGGATCCAGATACTGAGAAGTCGTGCTTAGGAAATATCATTTTATCCTCCAAGGACCATTTTTCTCTAAGATCGTTGGACATCTCCATGGCAACAATCAGGGAGGGAGATGAAGGATGTACCCCAATATATCCTCAATTCCTTTACTAACCGGTTATAAATCTTCCATCTATAGATTCATTTTTCGATCTAAGTCTGACTCAAAATGGAGACCTAATTTTAGCAAGTTGTTTTCTTGGGGTGTCATGTTAATGACTACCTCTCTTTTTGGAGTATGTCCCAGGACACTTGGGGGACACTTGTGGGAAGACGGAGGATACTTCCTTTTTGTTCTCCAAAGAAGTTTTTGTTCAGACAAGGAACTGTGGATGTGTGCAGGCTGCCCCCCTATGTTTTCTAAATATTGAAAAAAAAATTACATTTATTCGTGTGTATGTGTGTGTGTGTGCTCGCGCGTGCATGCATGCGTGTGTGTGTGTGTGTGTGTGTGTGTGTGTGTGTGTAGTGTAGAGGTCAGAGGAGAACTTGCGATTTTCAGTTTTCTCTTCTTACCATTTAGGTCCAGGAAATCAAACTTAGGTCCTCAGAGCTTGGCAGCAAGCCCTATATCCACTGAGCCATCTTGCTGGCCCAACATACTGGCAAATTCTCAAAACTCCTTCTTTTCCCATCTAAAGAAAGACCTTCTTCTCTGTGTCCTCGGTGATTTATTTTTACATTGATATTACTTCCAGTTTTCAGGCTTCTTTTGCTTGCTCATTTTAAAAGAATAGGACTGTGGGCCCGGAGAGGTGTCCCAGGGGTTAAAAGTATGTGCAGAAGACCTGAGTTCGGTTCTCAAGTACCCACAACGGATGGCTCACAATGGCCTGTCATTTCAGGTCCGAGGGATCAGACATCCTCTTCTGGCTTCTGCATACAAGTTGTTAATATACACAGATATACACACATAAATAAAAGTAAACATGATAGGGGGCTGGAGAGATGGCTCAGCGGTAAAGAGCACTGACTGCTCCTCCAGAGGTCCTGAGTTCAATTCCCAGCAACCACGTGGTGGCTCGCAACCATCTGGAATGGGATCTGATGCCCTCTTCTGGGGTGTCAATCAGTGCTCTTAACCACTGAGCCATCTGTCCAGCCCATATCTTATCTTTTTAGTCAAACCAAAGTCCCTCTGTCTTTCTGGTCATCCTACCTGCCTTTCTCTGATTATTCTTTTTTTTTCTTTAAGATTTATTTTTATTATAAATAGGTACACTGTAGCTGTCTTCAGAAGCACCAGAAGAGGGCATCAGATTTCATTACAAGTGATTGTGAGCCACCATATGGTTGCTGGGATTTGAACTCATAATCTTCGGAAGAGCAATCGGTGCTCTTACCTGCTGAGCCATCTCACTAGCCCTGGTTTTTGTTTTTTTTTTTGAGACAGGGTGTCTCTGTGTAGCCCTGGCTGTCCTGGAACTCAGTCTGTAGACCAGGCTGGCCTAGAACTCAGAAATCTGCCTGCCTCTGCCTCCCTAGTGGTGGGACTAAAGGCGTGCACCACCACTGCCTGGCTTTCTATTTTTCTTGGCACTGCACTCTAACCCCTAAGAAAGTGAGAGGATTTTTTCTCCAGGGTGGGGGTGGGGGGCGGAAACTAAACAGTGTACCCTTCTCCTCCCACCATCCCAATGGCAAACAAAAGTTCGAGTCCGCCAGAGTTCACCTTGGGAAACCCATGCGTTCATCAGGCTTACTCACAGAGCATGAGATGGGTTGTAGTTAGGAGTGGGGATGACCCTAAAACCACACTGCAAAGTCTGCACGAAGCATGGATGCCTGCTTCCCCTACAGCCGCCCAGACGGAGCCCCTCCTCAGCCAGTGGGCTCTAGTTCCTCCCCATGACCCCAAAGCCAAGTTCAATTAGGACAAGACTTTATACAAGTGACTTTATACAAACCTATTCGGCTCTCAGGATAGTGCTGTGCAAGAGAATATACACAAAGTCTCCTTGTAACTGATGATATTGTCTTTATTCTTTTAATATTTTTAGGTTTATTTTTTTAATGTACATGAGTGTTTTGCCTGTCTGAGACTATGTGCGCTATCTGGGTACCCCACAGAGGTCAGAAGAGGGCATGGGATCCCCTGAAACTGGGGTTATAGATAGATAGTTGTGAGCCAGAGATTGAACCCCGGTCCTCCGGAAAAGCAGCGAGCCCTCTTAACCGCTGAGCCATCTCTCCAGCCAGCTTCCTCCATCTTGGTTCTACAGGGCCAGAGCTTGTGCGGGCTCTTGCGCCTTTAGAAGGCCAATGTCACATGATGGCAGTACAAGGCTTTCATTCTCGTACTTGGAAAGCTAGGAAAGGGAGGAATTACAAGGGTAAGGCCACCCTGGGCAAGGGCTATCGAGCAAGGTCTCCTCCACAGGGGAAAAAGCAGGAGGGGCAATGCCTGCCTGGGGTGTGTGTGGGATCTGCCTGTCCATGCCTGTGTGTAAATGAACATGCACATGGGTGTACGTGCACGTGGAGGCCAAAGGCTGATATCCCTATCACTATCACGCCATATTTTGAGACAGGACCTCTCTCTGAACCTGGAACCCACTGATTGCCTGGACTCCAGACGTCCACCTGTCTCCGTCCCCACCCCAGCACTAGGGTTACCGACAAATGCCAGGAATCCAAACTCAGACCCTCAGGCCTCCAGCTCAGACACCTTAATGACTGAGCCATCTCCCCAGCCCCTTTGAGAGCTTGAAGGACACTTTCCCCTGACTTCTAGGTCCCTCTCCTCGGGGCCAGCTGGCTGTTCTGCTGTTCTGGGTGCTCTCTCTTAAGGCTGGCACCTAGATCAGCTTCTCCTTTATCAGCCTTATAGGTATGCAGACAACTTCTGCTTTGCGGCTTACTTACACAGTTTTAGAAGTGTTCCGGGGCACGATCCCCGTCCTCGGAGCTTTTCCTGCGGCTGTAATAAGATACACGGCTTGGCTCACAGTTCGAGGTGGCAGGCAGCATGGAGGGGTAAATCACACAATTAGGGGCTTGAGGTCGCTGGTCACATGGCAACCACAGCTGGGTGGGGGTGGGGGAGGGATGAATGTTTGTTCTCAGCTCGCCTCCTCCCTTTTATACAATCCAGGTTCCCATCCCAGGGAATGGTTTCACCCATTGTTAATGTGGATCTTTCCACCTTGATCAACCCACCCAAGATAACCCTTCCCCCAGGAGCATCCAAAGGCCTGTCTCCCAGGAGGGGCTGAATCTCGTCAAGATGACACTTGAGATCAACCAGTCGGCCATCCGTCACACACCCTGGTTTTGTCATTACAGTTTTGAGGAAGGGTATCATGTACCCTAGGTGGGACTCGAACTCCGGACCCTTCTGCCAAGTGCTGGGGCCACAGGCTATCACTACGGCTCCTGGCTTAGATGCTCCCTGTGGACTTGATATTTCCCTACTTGGGAAGGAATGGATAATCTGTGTACCTTGAAGGGTCTTATAGAATCCCTTCATAAAATTCACGTGTGAGGTAAAAGATGCTGGTTCCCAAGGGCCACGTTTAACATTGCTCCGCTCAGAGCCCCATCTCCCCACCTTGTTCTCTGCGGTTCTCTACCCAAGCTTTCTTCCAAAAGAAACTCCTCAGTGATAATACTTTAAATAATATGTGATAGGGGAGCCAAGAAGATTCACCCGTTCCTCCCCACTACCACCACAGTCACCCTAATACAAAACAATTGCACCCCTTTATTTTATTTATTTATTTGGAGATGGAGTTTCCACTATGTAGTGCTGGCCAGCCCGGGACCCACTATACAGTCCAGGCTAGCCTCAGACTCACAGAGATGTACCTGATGTTGTTTCCCAAGTACTGGACTAATGCCTGGCCAACGATTTCTACTGAAGATTGGACCCTGGGCTTTGTGCGGACCAGGCAAGCGCTCTCCCAGCTCCTTATCGTGCCCTGTGGTAGACTTTGTAGCCTTGCTACATCTTAGGCTCTTAGGACTCTGTTCTTCCCACAGAAAGCACACACGCCTGGACAGGAGATAGAGGCGAGAGGACCAGAAGTTCAAGATCAGTGTGGGATGCGTGTGTGTGTGTGTGTGTGTGTGTGTGTGTGTGTGTGTGTATGCATGTGTGTGTTTGTGTGCATGATTGTGTCTGTGAATGTGTGTACTGGGATGTGTGATTGTGTGTGTGGTGTATGTGTGTATGGGCGATTATGTGTATGTGTTGGGTGTGTGATGTGTGTATTGTGTAAGTGTGATTGTATGTATGTGTTGTGTGTGTGACTGTGTATGTTTGATTGTGTGTGGTGTATGTTCCCTGTGTGATTGTGTGTTATGTGTGTGATTATGTGTATGATTGTATGCTGCGTGTGTTGTGTATGTGTGTGGTGTGTGGGATTGTGTATGTGTAATTGTGTGTGTAGTCTGTGTGTGATTGTGTGTGTGGTGTCTCTGTGTGTGTTGTATGCATGTGTGGTGAGTATGTGTGTAAGTGTGTCTCTTCTTTCACCTGGGAATCTAACTCAGGTCCTCATACCTGGAGACAAGTGCCTTTAGCCAATTGAGCCAATTCACCAGGACCGGATCCAGATCCATACCGCTTTTTTTTGGGGTGGGTTGGTTCTAAACAGGGTTTCTCTGTGCAGCCCTGGCTGTCCTGGAACTCACTCTGTAGACCAGGCTGGCCTCGAACTCAGAAATCCGCCTGCCTCGGCCTTCCAAGTGCTGGGACTAAAGGCGTGCGCCACCACCGCCCGGCTCCAACCTCTGAGACACTCAAGTGTTGGCTCCCCTCACTCATTGCTCCAGCGTCATTTGACCCTGCCTAGCTCCGCTTGCCTAAGCACACTCCTGACTTCTGCTGACTCTTGAAGACTAAGCAGGTCTCTACGCAGGACGGGACCTCTGCTGGGACTATTTCCTTTGCTTGGAATTCTCTCCCCCCAACCCCCGCTTCTTCCACGTGCTGAGGCATACATTTGTCTGTGACCCATCTCCACCCTGGAAATGTGAACGTCACTAAGCATTGTGTTGTAGCCTGCTGTGCGTGTGACACCTCAGAGCTGGGCATGGTTCCGGTGCTCACCCGATACTCATTGGGCGAAAGAACTGGAAAGATGAAATAGTTCTGGGTCCATGTTGTTTCTCACGTTTGAAAAAGGATTTCATGTGTACGTGTGAGTGCCGCCATATGTGATTTTATGTGTGCCTGAGTGCCGCCACATATATGTGTGACCGCATGCAGGCCTGGTGTCCAGGAAGCCAGAGGTGTCAGAGTCCCCTGGGACCAGAGTTAGACCCACGGGTAGTCATGAGCCTCTGATGTGGATGCCAGGACATCGGCAGCTCTGTCTGTCAAAGAGGGGTGGTGTGGCCCGGTGAGATGCTGCAGTGGGTGACAAAAGGCACTTGCTGCCAAGCCTGGTGATCTGAGTGTAAGTCCCAAGACGCCATAGGGTAAAGGAAAGAAGCAACTCCTAAATGTTGTCTTCCGACCTCCACTTGCATTCTGGGACATGCGTCCCCTCCACACACACTACCTCCCCACAAAATAAATAAGTCAATGTTTATTTTAAAAAATGTCTAAAGGAGTGTGGTGTGGCTGCTGAGCCAGATTGCCCTTACATCCTTACACACTGATAACCTGAGCTGAAATGAATGGTCTGAGGTTCCCAAGGGGTCCTTGGAGCCCTTCCGATGGGTGTCCTTCACGGAAGCACTATGTGTGTGCTCTGCCCTGTTATTATAGACCAAGATCCTAGCGAGGCATGGTGGCTAAGGCATGCAATCCCAGCACTTGGGAGGCTAAGGTAAAAGAATTACTGTGGGGCTGGAGAGATGGCTTGGCGGTTAAGAGCACTGACTGCTCTTCCAAAAGTCCTGAGTTCAAATCCCAGCAGCCACATGGTGGCTCACAACCATCTATAATGAGATCTGATGCCCTCTTCTGGGGTGTTTGGAGTGGCTTGGAGAGAAGACTGGAAGGAGAGTTAAGGCAGGAGAAGCTGCACGGTGCACTGGCAGACACCGAATGGAGCCCCAGTCTCTGGGAGAGAGCCTTAGGTTGGCTGGGATTTGCGGAGGAAGGGGAGCCCTCTAAACTGCCCGCCTCCCTGAGAGAGAAAGAGCCAAGCGAGTTGCTGGGAGAAAGTGGAAGAACAGGGAAGCAAGAGGCTTCTGGCGGAGAGAGGAGAGAGAGCAGTAGAGCTTGGGGCTGGAGGGGAGGGAGGATCTGGCTCATAGCTGGGCATAGCGGCCCACACCTTTAATCCCAGCACTCCAGAGATAGGAGGATCTCTGTAGGTTCAAGGCTAGCCTGGACTACACATAGAAACTCTAATGTGCAAAACCAAAAAGGAAGGAAGGAAGGGAAGGAGGGAGGGAGGGAGGGAGGGAATGAAGGAGGGAAAGAGGTGAGACTCTGCACAATCATGTTATTTGTTTGGTAACTGTTAACGAATAGAAGGGAATTAACAGGCATGGTGTTTATTACATGGTTGCATGGTATAACCATGGTTACATGGTGTAATCCCAGAGTTAAGGAGTCAGGCGCTCAGGGTCATGTTTGGCTACACAAAGGTTCAAGGCCAGCCTGGGCTAGACAAGATGCCCCTTCCCCCATAAGGGGAGGGGATAAAAACCGTATAAGGTTTAAACATGAGAAAGCAAGTATGCAGCTCACAGTATGTGGCTTGTAACTTGAATTATTTTATGCTATTAAAGAGTACAAACCTGGGGCTGGCAAGATGGCTCACTGGGCAAAAGCGCTTGCTGCCAAGTCAGAGAATGAGTTGGAGCCCCAGAGCCCACATGGTAGAAGAAGAAAAGCAATTCCAGAAGGTTGTCCTGTGCATGCACACACAGACACAAACACACAAAGAGAGGCACACACACAGAGACAGACACACAGACACACACACACAGAGACAAACACACAGAGAGAGACCCACACACAGAGAGACATAAACACAGAGACACACACACAGAGACAGACACACACACACACACACAGACACAAACACACAAAGAGAGACACACACAGAGACACACAGACGCACACACAGAGACATACACACAGACACACACACAGACACAAACACACAAAGACACACACAGAGACACACAGACACACACACAGAGACAGACACACAGACACACACACACAGACACAAACACACAAAGAGACACACACAGAGACACACAGACACACACACAGAGACAGACACACAGACACACAGACACAGACACAAACACACAAAGAGACACACACACACAGAGACATAAACACAGAGACAGACACACAGACACACACACACAGACACAAACACACAAAGAGAGACACACACACAGAGAGACATAAACACAGAGACACACACACAGAGACATACACACAGACACACACACACAGACACAAACATACAAAGAGAGACACACACACACACACACACACACAGAGGCATACACACAGAAAACACACACACAGACACAAACGCACAAAGAGAGACACACACACACAGAGACATAAACACAGAGACACACACACAGATACACACACAGACACAAACACACAAAGAGAGACACACACAGAGACACACAGACACACACACAGAGACAGACACACACACACAGACACAAACACACAAAGAGACACACACATAGAGAGACATAAACACAGAGACAGACACACAGAGACAGACACACAGACACACACACACAGACACAAACACACAAAGAGAGACACACACACAGAGAGACATAAACACAGAGACACACACACAGAGACATACACACAGACACACACACACAGACACAAAGATACAAAGAGAGAGACACACACAGAGACACACACACACACACACACACACACAGAGGCATACACACAGAAAACACACACACAGACACAAATGCACAAAGAGAGACACACACACACACAGACATAAACACAGAGACACACACACAGAGACAGACACACAGACACAGAGAGAGACACACACACACACACAAATAACTTTATCAGTTTTTTAATTTTTATGAGTATTCATGTTTTGCCTACACATATGTCCGTTCGCCACTTACACGCCTCGTGCCAGAAGACATTGGAGATGACCCGAGTTCAATTCACGGCAGAAGAGGGTTTGGAGAGACAGCTCAGAGGTTAAGAGCTGTCTCTCCAAAGAGCCGACTACTCTTCTAGAGGTCCTGAGTTCAAATCCCAGCCACCACATGGTGGCTCACAACCATCTGTAATGGGGTCTGGTGCCCTCTTCTGGCATGCAGGTATACATGCAGGCAGAATACTGTACACAATAAATCAACAAATCTTTAAAAATCAATTCCCAGCAGCTACCGGGCAGTGCCAACCTTCTGTAACTTCAGGATCCAGGGGATCCGACGCCAGGAATCCAATCACCTGGCAGGCAGAGCTGCGAAATGAAGGGCTGGAGAAGGGGCTGGATAGACTCTACTCAGTCCGTAGAGCACTTACCTTAAGCTTGGGAGGCCGAGTTTGATCCCCAGAACCCATGGAAACGTGCTGGGCCAGCTAACCTGCTCTCCCAGCATCCCAGAGGCAGAGAGAAAAGAGCCTTCAGTCTAAACCAACTGATGGGTTCCAGATCAATGAAAGAGCCTGTCACAAAAGAAAAGCAGGTGGATACTGGTTCCAAGGATGACACCCAAGGCTGTCCTCCTGCCTCCAACCACCTGTGCTCACACACGCGTACATTAGTTCTTTTAAAGGGACAGGGTGGGTCGGTAAGGGTGGCTCAGTGGATGAAGGTATTCACTGCCATTCTTGACCCCTGGAGTTCAGTCCCTGAGACCCACATGGTGGAAGGAGTGTCGTGCCCTAGCCTCCCAACATTCACACTCAAAGAAGTAATTAGCCTCTTGAGGGCAGGGTCGAGACAGGGCTTCTCTGTGGAGCCCTGGCTGTTCTGGAACTCGCTCTGTAGACCAGGCTGGCCTCGGAACTCTGCCTGCCTCTGCCTCCCAAGTCCTGGGATTAAAGGCATGTGTCACCACAGCCTGGCAGTCATTAGGTGTTTGAAAGGGCCAGATTATGAGCCAGCCAGCCCCTGATGGACTGCCCCCGCAGTCTGAGAGCTGCTTAACCCATTTGTGGGTAGAATAGCAAGGTTGTATACTCCAATAAAGAGTTATTCAGCACAAATGCCAAAGTTGGAGCTTTGTGACATTCTCCCAAATGTTCTCTCGGTCTCCCCTAACACTTGTCTTTTCCTTCTCACTCTGTCCCAAAGATTGATTGATTTATTATATGTAAGTGCAGTGTAGCTGTCTCCAGACACGCCAGAAGAGGGCGTCGGATCTCATTGCGGATGATTGTGAGCCACCAGGTGGTTGCTGGGATTTGAACTCAGGACCTCTGTCCGGAAGAGCAGTCAGTGCTCTTAACTGCTGAGCCATCTCTCCAGCCCATCCTCCAACCGTTTTTAAACTATAAAGGCCATCCATGTTTAGCTCACAGGCCTTACACAGCGGACGGTTGCCCGTCCCAGGCAGATGGACACAGCAGATGACAAAGAGGCAGAGAGACAGCTACGGCAGCTTCTGAGCTATGACCAACCTTGCTCTCCCTTCTGCACAGGGGGGGGGGGGCCTCCATCCTGAGCTAGAATCTCCACGCGCGTCACAGACGACTACATATGTGTGTATGCAGCAACAATGCGTCTCTCATGTTTTGAAACTTTATATAAATAGCATCACACGGTACATATGCACCAGCACCTGGCTCCTTTCCCTCTACATTCTGTCAACACACAGAGTTCAAGTCTATTCATGGTAATGGCCATGTGTAGTGCGCTCTGATTTTATTACCAACGGTTTTTCCTTTGAGCAGCACTGGCCAGCAAGTTTTGTTCTTTTCTCATGCTCCTTCCTTCTTCCCTTTCTCTCCTTCTTTCTTTTTGAAAGACTTATTTACTTCTTTTTTGTTTGTTTTTCTTTTTTTCTTTTTTTTTTTAAGATTTATTTATTTATTATAAGTACACTGTAGCTGTCTTCAGACACACCAGAAAAGGGCGTCAGATCTCATTACGGATGGTTGTGAGCCATCATGTGGTTGCTGGGATTTGAACTCAGGACCTTCGGAAGAGCAATCGTTGCTCTTACCCGCTGAGCCACCACTCCAGCCCTTTTTTGGTTTTTCGAGACAGGGTTTCTCTGTGTAGCCCTGGCTGTCCTGGAACTCACTCTGTAGACCAGGCTGGCCTCGAACTCAGAAATCCACCTGCCTCTGCCTCCCAAATGCTGGGATTAAAGGCTTGCGCCACCACCACCCGGCCTCCTTCTTTCTTTTTTAAAGACTTATTTACTTCTTTTGTAAATATGAGGACACTATTGCTCTCTTCAGACACACCAATCTTTACATTTACAATAAGCCTTCCTCAGCGCAAGAGCTGGCCAGATATCTACCCTCTGTGCTGTTATATCTATTTCTCAGCCAATAATCCCATTATATAATTTGCCACGTTTCATCTGGGCTGCTCTTAAGTCCAATTAGCCAGCACACATGGCCATTATTCCATGACTCACCTAACCCATGGCGACTTTCTCCTCTCCCACCTTTTTCTCTCCGACCCCCAAGCCTGGGAATCCTAAACCCCGCCCATGTCTCTTCTGACCAGCTATTGGCCGTCAGCATCTTTAGTCACCAATCAGAAATAACTTGGGGCAAGATCACTTGGGTGTCGAAGCTCACACGGAGTCTCGGGGCTATGTGGTCTTGGGGGGGGGGCAGCATTTAGCATTACAATACCCAGCAACAGACCACAGCTGAAGAGATTTCCGTACTGCCCCACAAATGGTCCTTAATTTTACCTGTCTTTCCATGTATTTCCCCCTCCTCCCCCTTTCCTACCCGCTCCCGGAGACCCTTACCCTGTATGTAACCTGTGTGCTTCTGTGAATTGTAGCCTGGCTATTATGTTTTGAACAGCTAATAACCACGTATAATAAGCAAATGCATACCATATTTCTCCTGGTTCTGGGATACCTCTCTCGTGATGATATTTTTTTTTTCCCTAGCATCAATCATTTACCTTCAGACCTCATAATCTCATTTATTCAACTGCTGAGCAGTAATGCTGCACACACGGCATTTTAAATAATCCATTCTTCCTTCTGTTGAGGGACATCCGGGATGTTTCCAATTTCTGGCTATTATGAAGACGGCAGCTATCCACGTGGTTGAGCACGTGTCTCTGTGGCAGGATGGGGTGCCCTGTGGGTATATGCCCAGTGGATCTCGGGATAGATCGATTCCCATCTTTCGGAGGCACTGCCACGCTGTCTTCCATAGTGGTTGCGTGCACTCCCACGAGCAACGGAACAAGTCCCCCTGGCTCCACATCCTCTCCAGCATGAGCTGTCACTTGCGTAATTGATCTTAGCCTTTCTGACAGGCGAAAGATGAAATCTCACAACGCAGTTTTAATTTCCACTTCCCGGATGGCTGAGGGTGTTGAACATTTGGGTGTTTCTCAGCCACGGGAGACTCCTCGTTTGAGAATTGTCTATTTAGACCTGCACCTCACTTTTTGATTGGGTTGTTCTCTTGATATTTGACAGTTTGTCGAGTGCTTTATATATTGTGGATATTAGCCCTCTATCGGATGTGTAGCTGGTAGCTGGTATATTTGCCCGTCCTGTAGACCGCTACTTTGTCTGAATGACAGGGTCCTTTGCCACGCGGAAGCTTCTCAGTTTCATGAGGTCCCATTTACGAATGGTTGGTCTTAGTGCCTGCGCTAACGGTGTCCTGTTCAGAAAGTCTCTTCCCTGTGTCAGTGAGTTCAGAGCTATTCCCAATTTTTCTCTCCTATGATGTTCAGTGTACTTGATTTTATGTTGAGGTCTTTGATGCACTTGGAGGTGTGTGCGCAGTGATAAGTGTGGCTCTGTTGGGATTCTTCTACACGGAGCTGTCCAGGTTGGCCAGCAGCGTTTGTTAAAGATGCTGGCTTTTCGCCAGTGTGTTTCTGGCTTTTTCATTTAAAATATCAGGCGACCATAGGTGTGCGGCTTTATGTTTTATTCTGCAATTTGATTCTACTGATCAACATGCCTGTTTGTGTGCTAATATATTATTATAGCTTTACATCTTGAAATTGGGAATGGTGATATCTCCTGTAGTTCTTGTATCATTCAAGATTGATTTATCTATCCTGTTTTTTTTTTTTTCATTTCCATATAAAGCTGAAAATTGTCCTTTCAAGATCTGTGAGGGAGTGTGTTGGAATTTTAATAGGGATTGCATTAACCTTGTAGATTGCTTTTGATAGGATGTCTATTTTTTTACTTTCCATATTCTGATATATTCTTTGATTCCTTACTTCGGTGTCATAAACTTTTTTTTTTTTAAGATTTATTTATTTTATGCATATGAGTGCACTGTCGCTGTCTTCAGACACACCAGGAGAGGGCATCAGATCCCATTACAGATGGTTGTGAGTCACCATGTGGTTGCTGGGAATTGAGCTCAGGACCTCTGGAAGAGCAGTGGGTGCTCTTAACCGCTGAGCCATCTCTCCAGCCCGTCATAAAGTTTTTACCATACTAGTCTTTCACTTGCTTGCTTAGAGTTGCCCCAAGATATTTTATACTCTTTGAGGCTATTGTGAAAGGCGCTGTTTCCCTAATTTCTTTCTCAGCCCCTTATGTGTGGGAAAGCTACTGATTTTTGTGTATTCATTTTGTATCCAGCTGAACCTCTGAACCTGTAAGCCAGCCCTAATGAAATGCTGTCCTTATAGGAGTTGCCTTGGTCACGGTATCTGTTCTCAGCAGTAAAACCCTAATTAAGACACCTGCTAAAACAACCTTCATTGTGTCCCATAAGTTTGAGTATGTTGTGTATTCATTTTCATTCACTTCTAGAAAGACTTTACTTTCTTTATTTATCTTGACCTATTTTTCAATCAATAAAGAACTGTTCAGTTTTCATGAGTATATTAACTCTCTGTTGTCCCTGTTGTTCTTGATATCTGGCTTTAATCCATGATGGTCAGATAGGACACAGGGTGTTATTTCAATTTTTTTGTATCTGTTGAGACTTGCTTTTGCATCTGAGTATGAGATCAGTTTCGGAGAAAGCTCCTCACGTCCCTGAGAAAATGGTGTATTCTTTTGCATGTGGGTGAGACAGCGTGAAAATAAATGTGTTTATATCTACTTGGTTTGGGACTGTCAGACAGCCTCAGCATTTCTCGGCTTAGTTTCTGTCTGGATGACCTGTCTGGTGGCACGAGCTGGGTACTGAATGAAGTTACCCACTCTCCCCACGTGAGGGTCAGGATGCAATTTAAGCTGTAACAGTGTTGCTTTTATGAACTTGGGTGCCCTTGCCTTTGGTGCATAGATGTTAAGAACTGAAACATCCTCTTGGTGGATTTTTTTCCCCTTTGATGAATGTGTAGCGTGCCATCCCTATCTCTTCTGATTAGTTTGAAGTCTATCTTGTCAGATATTAGAATGACTCCACCTGCTTGCTTCTTAGATCCATTTTTTTTTTTTGGACCCTGCAGCAGAATGTATCCTGATTTACTAGTTTGTTTCTGTATATTGGGGAATTGAGACCTTTGGTGTTGAGGGATACACATATATATATATATATATGTGTGTGTGTGTGTGTGTATACATGTGTGTGTGTATATATATATATATATATATATATATATATATATATA
>NW_022196909.1:45892420-45893099 GCF_008632895.1 Mastomys coucha
CTCACTCTGTAGACCAGGCTGGCCTCGAACTCAGAAATCTGCCTGCCTCTGCTGGGATTAAAGGCGTGGGCCACCACTGCTCGGTGGTGTTGAGAAATATTATCTTAGTGTTTTACTGCTGTGAGAAGGTGCCATGACCATTTCCTATAAAAGAAAGAATTTAGTTGGGAGCGTGTTCACGTTCAGCGGTCCAGCCCATTGTCATCACGGCAAGGCCGCACGCAGACCAACGTGGTGCCAGAGAGGTAGCTGAGAATTCTATGTCCGGAGAAGCCGACAGCAGGAAGGAAGAGACACTGGGTCTGGCTAGAGAATTTGAAACTCCAAAGCCCACCGCCCAGGGACACACCTCTTATGTCCAGCCAAGTATCACCGTTGCCTAGTAACTGAGCATCCAATTATATGAGCCTATGGGATGCTGTCTAACTCAAACCACTACAGATACGAGCAGTGTTTGTTGATTCTTATTATTTGTTGCTGTGGTGGTGGTGGTGTGTGTGTGTGTATGTGTGTGTGTATGGTGTGTGTGTGTATGGGGTGTGTGGTGTGTATGGGGTGTGTGTGTGTGTGTGCGTGTATGGTGTGTGTCTATGTGTGTGGTGTGGTGTGGTGTGGTGTGTGTGTGTACGGTGTGTGTGTATGGTGTGTGTGTGTGTGTGTGTAGTGTGGTGTGTGTGTG
>NW_022196909.1:45893145-45893830 GCF_008632895.1 Mastomys coucha
TGTGTGTGTGTGTGTGTGTGTGTGTGTATGGTGTGTGTGTATTTGTGTGTGTGTGGTGTGGTGTATGTGTGTGTGGTATGGTGTGGTATGTGTGTGTGTATACGATGTGTGTGTTTGTGTGTATGGTGTGTGTGTATGGCATGTATGTGTGTTTCCCCTCTCTTGATTTGCTGATCTGGATTTTATCCCTGTGTTTTCATGGCTGTAGCTGACCTCTTTAGGTTGGGGTTTTCCTTCTAGTCCCTTCTGTAGGGCTAGATTCGTAGGTAAATATCGCTTTAATTTGATTTTGTCATGAAATAATAAAATAGTCCTTTCTCCATCTATTGTGATGGAAATTTTTGGCGAGTATAGTAGTCTGGGCTGGCTTTGTGGACTCTTAGAGTCTGCAGCACCTGCATCCAGACCCTTCTTGTTTTTAAAGTCTCCACTGAGAAGTTGGATGTAGAGCTGAGGGGATGGTGCACGCCTTTAATCCCAGCACTTGGGAGGCAGAGACAGGAGGATTTCTGAGTTGGAGGCCAGCCTGGTCTACAACGTGAGTTCCAGGACAACCAGGGCTACACAGAGAAACCTTATCTTGAAAAACAACAGCAGTCATTGAAGTACAGCCTTACTACAATGAAACCCAATGTCTAAAAATTGTTCTTATTTTGGGCTTGTAGCACAGTAAGAGCCAAGATTT
>NW_022196909.1:45894206-45894808 GCF_008632895.1 Mastomys coucha
AACAAAAACAAAAAAAAAACAAAAACAAAAAAAGAAAAAAACGATTTATTTATTTAATATATGTGAGTACACTGTAACTGTCAGAAGAGGGCATCGGATAACTGTCAGAAGAGGGCATTGGATCCCCATTACAGATGGTTGTGAGCCACCATGTGGTTTGCTGGGAATTGAACTCAGGACCTCTGGAAGAGCAGTCAGTGCTCTTACCTGCTGAGCCATCTCTCCAGCCCCCCACCCTCACCCCTTTTTATTTTCATAGATTTCTTTAAGGGATTGATTCACTTCCTCTTTAAGCATCTCCATCATATCATAAAGGCCATTTTAAGGTCTTTTTCTTGGGTGTCAGCTGCCTTACAACGCTCCGAGCCTGCTGCGGTAGGGCTGCGGTAGAGTTGCTGTGGCGACCTTGCCCTGGCAGTTACTGTGTGTTCCCGCTGATATCTGGACATCTGAGGTTGGGAAGGCTGTGACTCTGATGTGGATTGACAGCCGGTCTCGTCTTTGTTGGGCCGGCGTTCTGTTCCTCGGTTTTCCAATCCTCTCGGCTTTTTAGGAGGGTGTGGTGGCTGATGCTTGCCTGGTAGGGAATTCTTCTAGAATCC
>NW_022196909.1:45894938-45895824 GCF_008632895.1 Mastomys coucha
CCCAGCACTTGGGAGGCAGAGGCAGGTGAATTTCTGAGTTTGAGGCCAGCCTGGTCTACAGAGTGAGTCCCAGGACAGCCAGAGCTACACTGAGAAACCCTGTCTTGAAATAACAAAAACAAAAAAGAATGGAGATGGGCTGGTGGGCATACTGAGGGGGTCCACAGGAGGCAGAGAAGCAGGGTGTCCCACTAGAATCTGCTTAGTCCTTTGGGCACACAGAGTGAGGGTGGCAGGAAGTCTGCTACAGCCTTGAGGATTAGCCTGGGGGATTCCATTCAGAGGACAGGAAGGAGAGTTGGTCTCCCGGCTTCCCCTGCCAGGGTAGCCAGAGTTATTTTATGTTTAATTATGCATATATGCCTATGTGGATATGGACACGTGTGTAAATCCCTCGAAGTCCAGAAGATGATGTTGGATCTCCTAGAGCTGGACTTAGAAGCGGCGGAGAGCAGCCTTCATGAGTTCTAAGAAACTGATCTGGGGTCCTCTGCAAGAACTGCAAGCCCTCTTAACCACAGAGCCAGCCCCAGCCCCAGCCCCAGCTGTGGTAGACTTTAGAATGCTTGTGAGGCAGGCAGAACGTTCCTTTCAGCTATGAGCCTGGCTACAAAATAACATGAGGTGAATAGTCAGGAGAGAGACTTCATTTAACCCTCCCCTGTGGAAATTCAGAAGGGAGTGGGAGTCCTCTCTGTGAACCCCTCAGTGGTCTCCATCTCTTTTCTCTGTTGCTCTATCTATAGAAGCAGGGGTCTGTGATAGGACAGGTGTCCCTAACAGGCCCAGAAGCACCTCTGAGCTGTCTGGATGACAAAGAGGAATGATGGGAGTCTGATCTTTAATATGGATGGTCACCTTGGCTTCTTCTCTTCTCAGCCCTTTC
>NW_022196909.1:45895834-45899953 GCF_008632895.1 Mastomys coucha
AAATATTTATGTGTATAAGTACACTGTAGCTATCTTCAGACACACCCCAGAAGAGGACATCTGATCACTTTACAGATGGTTGTGAGCCACCGTGTGGTTGCTGGGAATTGAACTCAGGACCTCTGGAAGAGCAGTCGGTGTCCCTAACCCCTGAGCCATCTGTCCAGCCCCCTTCTCAGCCCTTTCTTACAAACTGATAGCATCAAGCCAGGCACAGTGGCTCCACGCCTGTGACCCTGGCACTGGAGATAGAGGGAGAAGGAGCAGGAGTTCAAAGTCATAATGCATTCACGGCAAGCCCAGGCGACACGAGGTCTCAAAACCCAAGCCAGGTGTCTAAGGTCTGGGTTCCACTCCTGGGACCCTTCTAAAGGTGGAAGGAGAATGCCTACTCCCAGAAGCTGCCCTCTGGCCTCCACAAACACCGTGGCACGCTCACGTCCACACAGGTAACACTCACACGCACGCAAAATGAATAAAATATCACTTGACAAAATGTTGGTGGCAGCCAGGCTACCAGTTTCCAAGCCGGACAGTGGCGCATGCACGCCTTTAATCGGAGCGGAGGCGGGCAGAACTGAGTTCAAGGCCAGAATGGACTACAGAGTGAGTTCCAGGACATGGTTCCTAAGTGGAACACACAGCGTCATTTCTCGTCGCGAGGGATCCTTGCTGGTGGAATAAGGCAGCTGGGTTCTTAGTCGTGGCGTAAATATTTGTCTATGGTTGTGAAGGTGTCTAGGGGTGACCGTGTACCCCAGTTTCTGAGAACTGAACAGTGAGAGGAAGGCTGCTGAAGGTTCTCGGAGAGGTTTAACATCCTGTGGAAGAACTGAGCACAGAGGAGAGCTTCTGGGGCACTCCTGATTGGCCCGCGGCTGAGGGGCAAGTTGGCAGTGAGCCGGACCAGACCACAGAAAGGAAGCCACCGTGGGACCCTGTGGGACCCTGACACCGCATAGGAGATCTCAAGGACCCGCAGAAAAGAGCCGAGTAGGGAAAAGACATCTGAGAACGAAAAGATTATACACGTAGGAAGGAATGTGTAGAGCCGCCCCTGGGGCGATGGTCGGAGGCTGACGTCTTCCAGGACTGTGTGCGCAGCCCTGTGGCTTATTGTCTGCATGCGCTCATCCCCAGTGGGGACTGGTTTCCCTGCTTGTCAGCTGACTCACTGTGGAGGCAGGCTGGTTCTCTTTCTGTGTTGGAGAGGATCAGGCTTTTGTTTTGGAAAAGCTGGCCTCTTGAGCAAGAGTTTGGCCTTGGAAGAACAAAGGAAGAAGGGAAGACCCGGGCTTCCCTTACAGTATCTGGGTTGGATGCTAGCTACTTGGCTGAGAAGTTAGCTCAAAGCCTCAGCCTTTAGTCAGCCTATAAGAAGTGAGACCACAGAGCTGGAGAGATTGCTCAGTGGTAAGAGCATTTGGGGCTCACAACTGCCTGTAACTGCAGTTCTCAGGATCCAACCGGCGCCCTCTTCTGGCTTCCGTGAGCACTGCATGCACCTGGCGCTCCTACATGCAGTCAGGCAAAACACTCAACCACATAAAATTGAAAAGAAGCCGGGCAGTGGTGGCTCACGCCTTTAATCCCAGCACTTGGGAGGCAGAGGCAGGCGGATTTCTGAGTTCGAGGCCAGCCTGGTCTACAGAGTGAGTTCCAGGACAGCCAGGGCTACACAGAGAAACCCTGTCTCAGAAAAAAACAAACAAACAAACAAACAAAAAAAAACAACAAAAAAAAGATAAAATAAAATAAAAATTAAAAGAAGAAGAAAAAGAGGTGGTTCTCTGCTGGTACCAAAGGGTTACTCTCAAGGAAAGCCTGCAGCCATGGCACAAGGAGACTCAGGCAACCCTTAAAACGGGCCAGAAGAAGAGAGCTGAGGTCTCTGGCCAGGAGTGAAAGGTCCCTCGTCCAAGGACAGCCTTCAGCTGGCAGCCGCTCCAGACTTTCCGGAGGCAATGACACTCCTCCCCTCCTGTTTCAGAATCCCAAGACACTTAGGAGTGGGACCAGCACGGATGTCCGAAAGCTGATGGATGAATGGATGGAGAAGATACAGGATGTAGAGACTGTGGGATTTATTCAGCTGTGAAATAATATGAAATTGTGACATTGGCAGGGAAATGGATGAAGCTGGAAGTCCTCATATGAAATAGAATAAACCGGGCTCAAAAGGACAAATAGGGCCTGCATTCTTTCACATTCGGATCTTAGATTTTAATTCCTCTCTCTCTCTCTCTCTCTCTCTCTCTCTCTCTCTCTCTGTGTGTGTGTGTGTGTGTGTGTGTGTGTGTGTATGTGTGTGTGTCTGAGAGAGAGAGAGAGAGATAAACAGATAGACAGACAGACAGAAAGAGAGAGGCATAGATTATGAAACTAGTCTCTTACGAAACAAGAAAATAGACAACTGAGGGAGACATGAGGTCTTGAAGGAGTAGGGAAAGGAATGAAAGAGAATAATGAGCCAGGCAGTGGTGGCACACACCTTTAATCCCAGCACTTGGGAGGCAGAGGCAGGTGGATTTCTGAGTTCGAGACCAGCCTGGTCTACAAAGTGAGCTCCAGGACAGCCAGGGCTATACAGAGAAACCCTGTCTCGAAAAACCAAAAGAGAGAGAGAGAGAGAGAGAGAGAGAGAGAGAGAGAGAGAGAGAATAATGTATGTGAAGAGATGACTGTGTGACCCGGAAGAAAGAGCTCAGCGGGAGGGGCCAGCAGAGGTGGGGGAGGAGCAAGAAGCAGGTAACTTGGTAGGCTAACATCAGGGTGTCCTGGGACCAGTAAAACGTGTTTTGAGATGCCTTGAACCTGGCTCTCCAGACAGCAGCAGGAAGATCTCTGTAAGTCCCCGGCCAGCCAGGGCTACACAGTGAGACCCGGTCTCAAACAAAACAGAAACAGAGAATAGAAGCTATAGGTCTGGGGGAGATAGCTCAGTCCATAAATCCCTTGCCTTGTGGCTCAGTTGCTGTTCTATCGCTATGAGAAGACACCATGACTAAGTCAACCTATGAAAGGAAGCATTTAACTTGGGAGCTCAGTTTCAGAGGGTGAGTGGATGACCATCAAGGCAGGAAGCGGGGCTGCAGGCGGCAGGCGGGAGGCAGGCAGGCGGCAGGCAGGCAGGCAGGCATGGCGCTGGAGCAGCTGCTGGGAGCTTACATCTTATCCACAAGCAGTGAGAGAGAGAGAGAGAGAGAGAGAGAGAGAGAGAGAGAGAGAGAGAGAGAGAGAGAGAGAGAGACAGAGACAGAGAGAGAGAGAGGGAGGGAGGGAGGGAAGGAGAGGTGGGGAGGAACAGAGAGAGAAGGCGCAAGAGGGAGGTAGGGAGGGAGGGAGAGGAGAAAGACAGACAGAGACACACAGAGAGAGACAGAGACACAGAGAGAGACACAGAGCTACACAGAGAAAGACAGAGACAGAGACAGAGGGGGAGGAGAATAAGCCTGGCATGGACTTTTGAAACCTCAAACCCCACCCCCAGTGACACACCTCCTCCAACAAGCCACACCTCCTAATCCTTCCCAAACAGTTCCAACTGAGGACCTAAACATTCAAATATATGAGCCTATTATTCAACACAACTTTGTAAGCATGATGACCTGAATTCAATCTCCAGAACCTACATTTAAAAAACAAACAAACAGATCTGCTTGCAATCCAAGCATGACAATAGTCAGATTCCCTACTGGGGCTCACTTGGCCAGCCAGCCTAGCCTACTTGGTGAGTTCCAGCGAGAGAGCCTACCTTTAAAACCATTTTAAACCGGGCTGGAGAGATGGCTCAGTGGTTAAGAGCACTGACTGTGCTCTTCCAGAGGTCCTGAGTTCAATTCCCAGCAACCACATGGTGGCTCACAGCCATCTTTAACGAGATCCTACGCCTTCTTCTGGCATGTCTGTAGACAGCAACAATGTACTCATATATATAAAATAAATAAATCTTTTTAAAAAATGTTTTACACCAGGTGGTGATAGGACGCACCTTTAATCCCAGCACTTGGGAGGCAGAGACAGGGGGATCTCTGAGTTTGAGGCCAGCCTGGTCTACAGAGAGTTCCAGGATAGCCAGGACTAAACAGTGAAACCCTTTGTTTCAAAAAAAAAAAAAAA
>NW_022196909.1:45900174-45911232 GCF_008632895.1 Mastomys coucha
GGGATTTGAACTCATGACCTTCAGAAGAGCAGTCTATGCTCTTACCCGCTGAGCCATCTCACCAGCCCGTTCTGTTTTGTTTCAAGTCAGAGTTTCTCTGTGCAGCTCTGGCTGTCCTAGAACTCACTTGGTAGACCTGACTGGCCTCAAACTCAGAGATCATCTGCTTCTGTCCCCCAAGTACTAGGATTAAAGGCACACCACCACCTCCTGAATAGATTGATACTTTTTTTTTTTTACTTGTATGAGTACAATGTAGCTGTACAGATGGCCATGAACTATCATATGTGTGGCTGCTGGGAATTAAATTCAGGACCTCTGCCGGCCCCGCTCACTCAGGCCCTACTCGCTCCGGTGTAATTCACTGTAGCTATCTTCAGACATTCCAGAAGAGGGCGTCAGATCTCATTACAGGTGGTTGTGAGCCACCATGTGGTTGCTGAGATCCAAACTCAGGACCTTTGGAAGAGCAGTCAGTGCTTACCCGCTGAGCCATCTCGCCAGCCCCTAGATACTTTTTAGAATGTAGTCTTAGGCCAGGTATAATGGCCCACTCCTTTATTCATAGCACTTTCAAGATACGAAGATCTCTGTGAGTTTAAGGCCAGCCTGATCTATATAGTGAGCCTCAGGACCCCAGAGCTATAGAATGAGACCCTACCTCAAAAAACAAACAAACAACAAACAAACAAACAAAACAGTTTTAGGCCAACTGTGATGGCACAGATTTTTAATCCCAGCACTCAGGAAGCAGAGGCAGGCAAAGTCTGTGTAGTTTGCATAGAGATCTGATGCCCTCTTCTGGAATCCTTGGGTACTGGACACACACACACACACACACACACACACACACACGCACACACACATTCGCATAGACATTACACACACTTACACACACATATTAAATATTGAAAAAAGTGAGAAATAAAAATGTAAGGGTTGCGATGCCCACGTTCTCCTCCACCATCAGGCAGAACGTGTCTTGGCAGAGTGCCCAGTGGATTTCCGCCTGTGTCTCATCTCCTGGAACTCAGTCCATGGGCATCCTCACTATGAGGTAATGTTTTCCCTGGATCTGGGCCTCTTGCCATCCTGAACATAAGCAGGCTCCCTTAGCAAAGCGGGAAATGGGCAGGGGAAAGATTCTAACCGGCGTCCCTGCGCACAAAGCCTAGCAAATGACAGTTAACATGCAGAGTAAACAGGAGCTGCCCGTTGGCATTATGACAGAAGAGCCCCGAGTTGGTCGGGGCTTCCCGTGTGCACAACCCTCAGTCTCCCAAACGCATTTGCTCATTGAACCCTCAAGGCGACTCTGCGAGGACTTCTATTAATGGGTATTTTCACTGATCATTCTTTTTTTCATTTTGGGCCAATGTGTGTGCACACGTGTGCTGCGGCAGTCTTGGAGAAATTGTTAGAGGGCAGTTTCCAAGTTGGTCCTTCGCCTTCTGCCTTGTGGTTCATCAGACTAAGAGTCAAGCGTACTGTAGTATGTTTCTGCAGAGATGGGATTTATTTTGACAACCATGTAACACTCTCATTGTGCAACTATGGAACAATTTCTTTCTCCTTTTATACCTTTTGTTTCTTTTTTTAAAGATTTATTTATTTTATGTACATGAGTCCACTGTCGCTGTCTTCAGACACACCAGAAGAGGGCATCAGATTCCCATTACAGATGGTTGGGAGCCACCATGTGGTTGCTGGGGATTGAACTCAGGATCTCTGGAAGAACAGTCAGTGCTCTTAACCACTGAGCCATCTCTCCTGCCCTCCCTTTACATGATGATGTATGATGGGGACACATGAGCCAGAGCACATGTGTGGAGATCAGAGGAAAACTTTGTGGAGTCAGTTCTTTCCTCCCACCTTTATGTATAGTCCGGGGATTGAACTCAGGTTGTCAGGCTTGGCAGCAAGCTCCTCAGCCCCCCAAACCTTCCCCAAAGCCCTTTTTCTTTTTATTGTTTTTTTGTTTGGATGGTTGGGTTTTGTTTGTTTGTTTTCAAGACAGGGTTTCTCTGTGTAGCCCTGGCTGTCCTAGAACTCACTCTGTAGACCAGGCTGGCCTCGAACTCAGAAATCCGCCTGCCTCTGCCTCCCAAGTGCTGGGATTAAAGGTGTGTGCCACCTCTGCCTGACCCCTACATCCCTTTCTTAGATGAGTTTTCCTGTCACTCAAAGTGCCTTTTAATTCACTCACTGTGGAGCCAACGATGACCTGAACTCCTCATCCTCCTGCCTCCACACACCAGAGTACTGGATTTATAAGTGTGCACCATGGTTTTATATGGCACAGGGGCTGGGAACTAGGATTTTATACGTGCAAGGCAAATGGTTCCAAGGAGCCAGGAAGCCAGTTCCTCTCTAGTTGTCTAGTTACCAACTGTTCACATAGTCACATGGTGTTTTCTTTTTTCTTTTTTTTTTTTTCTTTTTTTTTTCTTTTGGTTTCTCGAGACAGGGTTTCTCTGTGTAGCCCTGGCTGTCCTAGAACTCACTCTGTAGACCAGGCTGGCCTCGAACTCAGAAATCCACCTGCCTCTGCCTCCCAAGTGCTGGGATTAAAGGCATGCGCCACCACTCCCTGGCCACATGGTGTTTTCTAACAGTTCTCGAAGTTCTATTGTCTGTGTGAGGTCTAACCCCTTCTACAAAGCAGTGGTGGGGCGGGGGCGGAGGGGGGTAGGGGAGAGCGGCGGCTGTCAGTTATTAACATGGGGCGCTCAGGGAGAAACAGACCAATAGAGACATAACCCCCAGGCTCAGCAAGGTGATAGTCAGGGAAAGCGGGGCCTATCAATTCATTGTGACTTTTTCTTTGCTGTGGTGGGGTTTGTTTCTTTGGGCAGTTTGGCAAACTTGGGTTTGGCTCGTGGACACTCACCTAAGAATACTTATCCTGCACATTGACAAAACCAGTCCCCCACAGGAGAATGGAAACCCCTGCTCCCCTCCCCAGTCTATGGCCCACCGAGTAGGGCTGGCTTCAGAGGAACATGCTGGGATTGTCACTACGGGACTTCCGAAGCCAGGCATAGAAAAGATAGGGGCAAATCCATCTGTCTCGGCTCGCCGTCAGCCCGTGGAGAACGTCAGGCGCCTTCTCCTATGGCTGTCCGTCACATTCCAGGTTCTCTTAACTGAACCCAAAACTCTTATTTTGCCTAGACCAGTAAACTCCAGGATCTGCCTTTGTCCATCCTCCCAGCCCCCTCCCCCCAATGACCAGGATTACAGAAACACAGGCCACCGCAGGGGTCACACCGCAACGGACCCTGAACTCAGGTCCTCTGCAAAGCCCTCTACCCGCAAGAGAACATCCAGGCCTCGCCCCATCCCCACCCCAGCCCATCATCTTTGGTCAGCTGAAGAGGCTCTTTATCCCCTTTCCCTTCCCCTCTGCTCCCAAGGGGAGTGGCGTCGAGGCAGAGAGACCCGGTACTTCCAGGCAGTTGGACAGGAACTGAATCCCTGCGGGGGGGTTGCTTGTCTCCACAGGAGGCACTGGCATGAAGCAACGCAGCTTGTACGGGTTGACAGCCAAGATGGGCACCGTGCTATCGGGGGTGTTCTCCATCATGGCCACCCACATGCACCTCATCTTTGAAAGGAAACATCTAGGGACCGGCAACTGCACGGAGAACTTCCAAGCGCACGGCCTCAACGTGGTGGGGCACTTCTTCATCTGCTGGAGCTTCCAAATCGTCCTCTTCACGTCCATCGTCACCATGGTCGCCAGCTGCTTCCTCCTGTACTCCGTGTACGCCCAGATCTACGAGGGCCTCATGAGCTACACCGCCTGGATCCTCATCTACGAGTCCACCAACCTGGCCGTGCAGACCCTCACCGACGAGTTCAGCGTGGCCCTGGTCAGAGGCATGCGATGGTTCGGCTGGGTGTCGCGCGCCTCCCTACACTGCTTCTGGCTGTACTTCGTCGTCACCCAGGCCCAGATCATCTACCAGAGCAAAAAACAAGGCAACATCCTCACCTACCATAGACGTATCTCTTTGGGAAGCGGAGACCATCCGCGGCGGAAATCAAAGATTATACACTTTGCCCAGCACTACAGTGGATAGTGGTGGCCGGTCCCTTCCTCGGAGAAACTCAGGGTAGTCCTAGTCCCCCACAATGCATTTTCCCTTTTGCGGGGAGGACTGCTCTGGGTACGCTATATTATCCCCTCTAGCATCAACCCTTAGCTATGCCTTCTGTTATAGACCTGATAAGTGGAACAATTAAAAGAAAAAAAGGAAATACTCCTTAGTCTGTCTCTTGAGTTTCACCATCAACACACATACGTAATTTGTCCAGAAATGGTCAAAGGGTCTAGAGATAGTGATAGCTCTGCAGTAAAGGGGACTTCCGGCCTGGGTTTGGTTCTCGGCACCCACACAACAGCTTACAACTGTCTGTAACTCAGGTTCAAGGGGAAATCCAGTGCCCTCTTGTGGACTACACAGATACTGCACACATACGGTGCACACACATACATACAAGCATTCAGCCACAGTCTTAGTCACTGTTCTATTGCTGTTAAGAGACACCATGACCAAAGCAACGCTTACAAAAAAAAAAAAATGCGTTTAATTGGAAGGTTTGCTTACACTAATAGAGGTTTTTTTTTTTTTTGGTTTTTCGAGACAGGGTTTTTCTGAATAGCCCTGGCTGTCCTGGAACTCACTCTGTAGACCAGGCTGGCCTCGAACTCAGAAATCCACCTGCCTCTGCCTCCCAAGTGCTGGGACTAAAGGCGTGCGCCACCACCGCCCGGCACTAATAGAGGTTTAATCCACTATCGTAGCAGGGAGTGCGGAGGCACCCAGAGTACTGGGCATACAGCTGGGAGCTTTATGTCCTAATCCAAAGGGGGTAGGAAGAGAGACAAGCCGGGCTTGGCATGAGCTTTTGAAATCTCAAAGCCTTGGGAGGCAGAGGCAGGAGGATTTCTGAGTTGGAGGTCAGCCTGGTCTACAGAGTGAGTTCCAGGATAGTCAGGGCTACACAGAGAAACCCTGTTTCAAAAAAAAGAAAAAAGAAAGAAATCTCAAAGCCAACCCCCCCGAGATACATTTCCTCCAACAAAGCCACACCTCCTAATCCTTGTTCTTTTAAACAGTTCCACTTCCTGGTGACTAAACATACAAATAACTGAGCTTATAGGAGCCATCCTTATTCCACCACTACACACATGTAAAAGGAAAATAAATCTTAAAAAAAAAAAAAAGTAGGGGCTGGAAAGATGGTTCAGTGGTTAAGAGCACTGACTGCTCTTCGAGAGGTCCTAAGTTCAATTCCCAGCAACCACATGTTGGCCCACAACCATCTGTAATGGGATCCGATACATTCTTCTGGTGTGTCTGAAGACAGCTACAGTGTACTCATAAAAATAAATAAATCTTAAAAAAAAAAAAAAGTGTCCAGCCAGGGGGAGGGGTTGTGGCCTTTAATCCCAGCACTCAATAGGCAGAGGCAGGCAGATTCCTGAGTTCAAACCAGCCTGGGCTACAGAGCAAGTTCCAGGACAGCTTGGGCTACACAGAGAATCCGTTTCTTGAAAGACAGAAACAAAAGTGTCAATGGTGCCGGGCGGTGGTGGCACACGCCTTTAATCCTAGCACTTGGGAGGCAGAGGCAGGCAGATTTCCGAGTTCGAGGCCAGCCTGGTCTACACAGTGAGTACCAGGACAGCCAGGGCTACACAGAGAAACCCTGTCTCGAAAAATCAAAAAAAAAAAAAAAAAAAAAAAAAAAAAGTGTCAATGGTACTTAAGTAATCAAAAGGAATCTGTTAGGGCTGGAGAGATGGCTCAGCGGTTAAGAGCACCGACTGCTCTTCCAGAGGTCCCGAGTTCAAATCCCAGCAACCACAGGGTGGCTCACAACCATCTGTAATAGGGTCCGATTTCCTCCTATGGTGTGTCTCATGACAGCTACAGTGTACTCACATACATAAAATAAATAAAATAAGTCTCAAACAAAAAAAAGTGTGTTAAACTTGTTGCTATGCTATGCACTGTGAATGACAGTTCAGTGACTAAAGGAACCTGCTGGGAAGCCGGAGGGCCTGAATCCAGTCCTACACGGTACAAAGAGAGGACAGACTCCCATAAATTTACTCTCTGACTTTCTGCCCCCAACAGATAACATGCACGCACGCATGCGCACGCGTGCACACACATAAAAAGATAAAGGGTGGCCGGAGAGGTGGTTCGATGGTTCAGAATGCTTGCCATTCTTTCAGAGGACCAGAGTTTGATTCTCAGCACCATCACCCACCTCAGGTACCTCACAATTGCCTGCCTCTCCAGTTCCAGCGTGATCTAACGCACTGGCAGTCACTGCAAACATGCGTGCATACAGACATACACAGACACACACGTATGCAGAGACAAAAAATGGTAGTTTTTGTTTGGAGACATAGGGTCTCGTCATACAGCCTTGGCTGGCTTGGAACTAACTCGCTCTGTGGACCAGGCTGGCCTCGAACTCACAGAGATTCCCCTGCCTCTGCTTTACTGCTGAGATAAAAGGAGTGTGCTGCTACATTAGACAAAAAAAAAAAGTAAAGAAAGAAACAGAAAGCTGAGGCAGTTGTCTTTGGAGACATCGTCAAGGCCAGGTGTACAGGCAGTAAAAGAATTTGCCAGGTTCTAGGACAGAGACAGAGAATGTATTGGAATAGGCTATAAGGAGCGTGACAGGTATGTCCCCAGAGAAGGAGGTGGGGTGCTCTGCCGGGAAGGGAGGTGAGCTTTTTTGATGGGTATTTCTGTATAGAGAGCCTGGGGAAGAAGGTGTCTATCTGAGTGCCTCTGTTCACGTTTCGTTGCTTTGCTGTGGTATAAATTTTACAATGTGACTTCCACCTTTTTGGACTGGCTACGTGTGCTACCTGATGTTATGAGTCACTACGATCAGACTGTAAATCTTCTGAGCCTATTTTTTCCTTCCTTCCTTTCTTCCTTTCTTTCTTCCTTCCCTCTCTCCCTTCTCCCCCCCTCCTTTTCTCTTTTTTTCTTTTTTTTAGATTTTTTTTTTCTGTACAGCTCTGGCTGTCCTGGAACTCAGAAATCCAACTGCCTCTGCCTCCCAAGTGCTGGGATTAAAGACGTGTGCCGCCACCGCCCAGCTTTTTCTTTCTCTCTTTCTTTCTTTCTTTCCTTCTTTCTTTTTCTTTCTTTCTTTCTTTTTTTTTAATACAAATGTTTTATTTAACAGTTGCAGGTCATTCCATGGGCTAAGTAGTGGATATCCAGAACCCTACCAGCAGCCAGGTCAGCGCGAGCTCCGAGCTTCTCTTTCTGACTTCAATAAGCCGAGCACCCTCTCGAATGGGGCCTTTGACATTTCAGATGATAGAGCGACTGGTGTCATCCATAAATTCCACTCACACCTGTGTGCATTGTCCCTGCGAACTGGTCTTGCCCAGGACTTTGGCACTTTGGTCACCCTAGTCAGCCTGATGGGCTCTACACGACTGTGTCCATGATGGCGGCGATCTGGCCCTGAGCCAGTTAAGGTAGAAAATTCCCCACAGTAGTGTCCCAGTGCCTCTTGGTTTTGTTTTGTTTCATTTTGTTTTCAGAGAGGGTTTCTCTGTGTAGCCCTGGCTGTCCTGGAACTCACTCTGTAGACCAGGCTGGCCTCGAACTCAGACATCCACCTGCCTCTGTCTATTGGGATCAAAGACGTGTGCCACCACTGCTCAATATCCTAGAACCTCTTAACCACCCTCCATACCATCACAATAATAAACAAATTTAGCATGAGTTTTAGAAGGCACAAGCATGCAGACATAATACAGTCATATGTGTTGTCTTAGCCAGGGTTTCTACTGCTGCGATGAAACCCCATGACCAAAGCAAGCTGGGGAGGAAAGGGTTTATTCAGCTTACACTTCCACATGGCTGTTCATCACCAAAGGAAGTCAGGACTGGAACTCACACAGGGCAGGAACCTAGAAGCTGAAGCTGATGCAGAGGCCATTGGAGGGGTGCTGCTTGCTCCTCATGGCGTGCTCAGCCAGCTTTCTAATAGAACCCAGGACCACCAGCCCAGAGACTGCTCCACCCGCAATGGGCTGCGTCCTCCCCCACCAACAACTAATTAAGAAAATGCCCTGCAGGATTGCCTATAGTGCAATCTCACAGAGGCATTTTCTCAACTGAGGCTCCCTCCTCTCCGGTGACTCTAGCTTGGTCGAGTTCACATAAAACTAGCCAGTACACATATGTACATACAAGCCATAGAATCAGCATGAAATTTTGGTGAGGGGGTGGGGGTGGGGAGTACTAAGGATTGAACTCAAAGCCTCATGCAAGCTAGGCAACTCTTATTTCACTGGGTATGTTTGCAGTAAAAATTTCATCTTCATGGCGTTGAGTCTTCTAAGCCATGAGAATGGGGTTCTCTCTACGGGTCTAAGTTTTCAATTACATCAAATCTTTTGTTTTTTTTTTTTCAGTGTGTGCGCACATGCATGTGCACATGTGTACACACGTGTGTGTGCACTAATGCACGTGCGGGTGCCTGTGCATTTGTGTGTGTATGTGAGTGTGTATGCATGCATGCATGCAAACATATACGTGTGTGTGCGTGTACGTGTGCATGAGTGTGTGTGGGTGTGTGTGTGCCTTGGAGCATTTGTGTCTGTGTGTGAATGTGTATGTTAGAAACTGAATAAAGACTGAGGGACCCCCCCACTGAGATTGGTTAATTCTCTGGGCTACCATAGGCCAAACCTAGGGAAAGCACACACGTAGGTGTGTCCCCTGACCCAACCATGGAGATGATCGTGTGCTCTTTGAGTGCTGCCAGTCCAGTCAGGGGTAGCAGAAAGACCCCTCCGTCCATCTCTGACTCCATCTTCACTAGTTACTGGCTTTGCCTGTCTGCCGGCTGTCAGTCAGTTGGCCAGAGTCACAGCCCATGGCATTGCAGGTGTTCGTTAGCTTTCCTTGCCCTCACGTTTAATCGACAGGATACACCTGGAGCTTTTACCAGGGCAGAGAGTTAGCTCCACCTCCTAGTTAGCGCCTTGTCTAAAGTAGTTGCTTATGTTAGAAGCCATACTTAAAGCTAAGAATGCAACTGTTGCCGGGTGACAGTGGCACACGCCTTTAATCCCAGAACTTGGGAGGCAAGGGGTAGGTAGATCCGAGAGTTAAAGGCCAACCAGTTCCAGGACAGCTGAGGCTACATGGAGAAACCCTGTCTCAGAAAAATAACTAAAGTATGCTATTGTTAGCTGTTTCCGAATCAAGAACATATGCTATGCAGTGCCCAAAGAGACCAGAAGGGGGCATCGGGTCCTCTGGAGCTGGTAGTAATGAACTATCTCCAACATGAATGTTGGGATTCAAAACAAGTCCTTGGTAAGAGCACACTCCTAAATGATGAGCAATCTCTAAGGTCCCGTCCTCCCTCCTCCCTGCTCCTTCCTCCCTCCCTCCCTCCTTTCTCTCTCCTTTCCACATCTTTCCTTTCTACCTCCCTCCTTTCCTTCCTCCCTCCCTCCTCCTTCCCTCTCTTCTTCCTTTCCTTCCTGTCCCCTCCCTCTCTTCCTCATGTTGTTCGTCTTTAATTGGCATGTAGTCATTGCGCATAATCATGCGTTCACTGGAGACATTTCATTCCGGTGTGTATCATGTCCCCTAGGGAGATGGCTCAGGGGTGCAGGACACTTGCCACACAATCATGAGATTCAGAGTTTGTATCCCAGCTCACAAGTGACAAGCCAGGCGTCCCCTCAAATACAGACAACCCTAGCTCCCGCAGAGCTACTAGAGACAGGAGCATCCTGAGGGCTTCCTGCCCTCCACTCTAGCTAAGGAAATGTGAGCTCCAGATTCAGAAAGAGATTTTTGTCTCGAAGGTAAAGCTAAAGAGCAGTAGAGGAAGAGACCGGGTGCCCTCTTCTGGCCTCCACATGCAAGTGAACAGGTGCATGGCATAAGACACAGAAAAAAGGAGAGACGGACAGATGGATAGGCAGAGACAGAGACATGGTGTGGGGGTGAATGAGGAAGAGGACTGGTGATGGCTCAGTGGTTAAGACCACACTGATCTTCCAGAGGACCAGAGTTTATAGCACACACATGCAGACACACACATACACATAATTATAAATAATAAAAACTAAATTCGTAAGAAAGAATGTCTCGCGGGGCTGGACAGTGGGCTCCCTGATTAAGAGCACTGGCTGCTCTTCCAGAGGACCCAGGTTCAATTCTCAGCACCCACAACTCCGTGTAACTCCATTTCCAAGGGATCTGGTACCGTCACAGACATACATGCAGGCAAAACACCAATGGGCATTAAAATAAAAAAATCTTGGAGGCTGGACAGATGGCTCGGCAGTTAAGACCTCTGCTCTTCCAGAGGTCCTGGCTTCAGTTCCCAACAACCACATGGTGGCTCAAAGCCATCTGTAATGGGATCTTATGCCCTCTGCTGGTGTGTCTGAAGACAGTGACAGTGTACTCATATACATAAAATAAATAAATAAATCTTTTTAAAAAATAAAAAAAAATATTTTTAGAAAGATTGATAAGATAGATGATAGATAGGTAAATAGATAGGAAGAAAGACTTTAATCTCAGCACTCAAGAAACAGAAGCAAAGCCGGGCGGAGATGGCACATGCCTTTAATCCCAGCACTTGGGAGGCAGAGGCAGGCGGATTTCTGAGTTCGAGGCCAGCCTGGTCTACAGAGTGAGTTCCAGGACAGCCAGGGCTACACAGAGAAACCCTGTCTGGGGGAAAAAAACCCGTGGGGGGAAGAAGAAGCAAATTTAGGGCTGAGTGAGTTACTTGGTATCTACAATGTTGCCAGTTGTGTCCAACTCCAACTCTCTGAAATTGTAAGCCCCAAACAAACTCTTCCTTAAGCTGCCTTGTAAGTTAGGGTGTGTTAACACAGCAATAGCAAAGCAACCAACACACTGCACAATCCTTTCCAAACCCTTCTGCCAACAGAGGACCCAATGTTCCAACACAGTGGCCCCTCTCATTCAAACTACCAGAAGATCCTCTGATCTCCATGTGCAC
>NW_022196909.1:45911242-45923689 GCF_008632895.1 Mastomys coucha
CAGGCTGCCCTCAAACTCAGAAATCCACCTGCCTCTGCCTCCCAAGTGCCAGGATTAAAGGTGTGCGCCATCACTGCCAGGCATAAAATAATTTTTTAAAAACTTTTTTTTCAGTGTGTTTCGTTTATTATTTTATGTGTCTGACTTTTTTTGCCTGCATGTACATATTTTTCCTACATGTGAGTGCCTGGTGCCGTTAGAGGTAAGAGGTGGGAGGCTGGGTCACCTGGACTTGAATTACAGAGAATTAGGACCCACTATGTGGGTGCTGGAAATCAAACCCAGGTTCTCTGTGAAAGAGCTGTTAACCTCAGAGCCAACTTTCCAGCCTCCTGCTCAAAAAAAAAAAAAAAAGGGCTTGGTGGCACACACCTTTATTCCCAGCACTTTGGAAACAAAGGCAGGCCGATCTGGAAGTTTGAGACCAGCTTGGTCTACAAAGCAAGTTCCAGGATAGCTGCGGTTACACAGAGAAACCCTGTCTCAAAAAAAAGGGGGGGGGGGAGAGTATAGAGAGATGGCTCAGTAGTTAAGAGCACTGGCTGCCTTTCCAGAAGTCCTGAGTTCAAGTCCCAGCAACCCCATGGTGGCTCACAGCCATCTATAAAGGGATCTGATGCCCTCTTCTGGCATGCAGGCGTACTCGCAGACAGAGCATTAAGACTGCTAGGCTGTTAAGAGCATTGACTAGAAGCATTCTAGAAGATCAGGGTACAATTCCAAGTACCGACATGGCAGCTCACAACTCTCTGTGACTCCAGTCTCAGGGCATCTGACATCCTCCAACAAGCCATCAAAACACTAATGAACATAAAAAAGAAATAAATTGGCCAGGCAGTGGTGGCTCATGCCTTTAATCCCAGCACTTGGGAGGCAGAGGCAGGTGGATTTCTGAGTTCGAGGCCAGCCTGGTCTACAGAGTGAGTTCCAGGGCAGCCAAGGCGACACAGAGAAACACTGTCTTGAAAAGAAAGAAAGAAAGAAAGAAAGAAAGAAAGAAAGAAGAAGAAATTATGGATATAAAAAAGTTGTAACTTGGGCTGGTGAGATGGCTCAGCAGGTAAGAGTACTTACTGACTGCTCTTCTGAAGGTCCTGAGTTTGGATCCCAGCAACCACATGGTAGCTCACAACCACCGTAATGAGATCTGACGCCCTCTTCTGGTGTGTCTGAAGACAGCTACAGTGAATTACGCCGGAACGAGCAGGGCCGGAGTGAGCGGGGCCAGCAGAGGTCCTGAGTTCAATTCCCAGCAGCCACACACATGATGGCTCACGGCCATCTGTACAGCTACAGTGTACTCATACACATAAAATAAATAAAATAAATTAAAAAAAAAAAAGTTGTAACTTGAGTAACAGTGAAGTGGATACCAGGCTCTCACCCAGGGTCTAACAGGGTCTCGTGTACCCCAGACCAACTTTCCTGTAGAATGCTCTCCCTGTGTCTGCATAAGAAGGTGCTGATACCAGTGTGAGCTTCCACACCAGGTGTGTGCAGTGCTGGGGACGGAGCCTACAACTTCCTAATCCTTTCCAAACAGTTCCACCGACTAGCGACCGACTCTTCAAACATGTGAGCCTATGGGGCCATTCTCCTGGACACCACCACATATGGCCTTCTTGGATCAGGCATGTCAGGGCGACAGGCTTTGTGCTTTCAAAAACGGACACCATTTCCAGTTCACTCTCTCTGCCTGCCCCTTGTGGATCCGTGTGTGAGCTCTCAGCTACGGCGCAGGCAGGCCTTCCTGCCTGTAGATGCGCGCCCTGACAGGGTGGTCCTAGACTCACCCTCTAGTACCATAAGCCTCCAGATAAACTCCTCTGTTATGTGGCTTTGGTCACGGGGTCTGATCCCAGTGATAGAAAAGTTACAGGACAGAAGATCCTAACTTTGCTCCTCCAGCACGCTACACGCTCCTAACTGATGAGCCCCCGTTATTTTGGGGGCTTCGTTTTGAGGCAGGGGCTCCTGTAAGCCAGGCTGGGAATGACCTTGAACTCCTGATCTTCCTGCCTCCACAGAGCCATTCATCTCCTTACAGCAACCGCTGGGACTGAGTCGGAGTTGGGAGCTAAACAACCCCTGGGGCAGTGGTGTTGCTGTGTCCATGGCTCAGACCCTCGGGGCACGCCCTTTCTACGTGATTTGGGGGTCGTGGTCTTGAGCTAGCTCTGCCTCCTCTCGTGCTTACCCCCGATTTTCTCCTTCAGGACCCACCCTGGTTGAGTCCGGTCTAACATGAACTCCAGGATGATAGCGATCATGGTGGGCATCTTCTCCGTCCTGAACACCATCCAGTTCTTCATCTTTGAGCTGAACCAGGTGACGCACATCGGCTTCGAAGACAAATACAGCATCTACCTGGACAAAGAGTCGGAGGTGGCGTCCTGGGTGGTGATCTACAGGCATAACATCAGCACGGGGCTGTCCATCACCACCATCGTGGTCAGCTGCTTCTTCCTCTTCTGCCTCGACAAGAACATGTTCATCGGGCTGCTGATCTACACCGTGTGGATCACCGTCTACGAGCTGCTCAGCTTCACCATGGTCCTGCTCGTCCACGGCACCATCAAGGAGCAGTTCAAGGAGCTGAGCCAACTGTACTTGCTCCTGCAGATCTCCCGCATGCTCCTGCACTTCACCTCCCTGCCCTTTGTGGTCAAGCACGGCTACACGCTCTACAGAGACCCCAAGGTCATGAGCTTAGCTGGCCGCCGCAGGCGCTCCTCCATCAGCACCGTGGACTCGTGGCCCCCCGTCGGGCTGGGGTCGTTGTACCGCAAAACAAACTGAAACCGGGATTGGGAGGGTCCTCACCCGGGGTCTGCTCATATAGCTTGTCTTTTCGGGGGTTTTGAGCTATATGCAGCCTGTTATAGTATTGGTTATGTAATGATATATATAGAGAGAGATCTGTTACCTTTATGTTGACTATCTCCTTGGTGCCTTTGTTGTTGTTGTTAAAGATTTACTTATTTAATATATTTATGAGCACGCTGTTGCTGTCTTCAGACTCACCAGAAGAGGGCATCAGATTCCATTACACATGGTTGTGAACCATCATGTGGTAGCTGGGATTTGAACTCAGGACCTCTGGAAGAGCAGTCAGTGCTCCTAACCACTGAGTCATCTCTCCAGCCCTTGGTGCCTATTTTAAAAAATTCTTCTTGTTTTTTTTTTTTTTTGTCCCCCACCCCCTCCCTGCCCATCTCTACCTCTGCAGTACTAAGATTAAAAGCGCGGAAGTGGCATTGGTGGTTCAGTGATAGAATTCTTGCCTGCCACATGGGAGACCTGGGTTCCAATCCTGGCCAATACACTTCCTAAACGCATGTGCCACCACACCCATTTTCTAAGTGAGCATGATTATGTATATGTCAGTACAGACACGCAGAGGTCAAGGTATAGGACGCCCCTGGAGCTGGCCTTACAGGTAATTGTGAGCCACCCTATGGTAGGCGCCGGGAACTGAACCCAGGTCCTATGCAAGAATAGCACGTGGTCTTAACTACTGAGCCATCTCTCCAGCTCCATCTTCATTGCTTTTAATTATGTATATGAGGTGTGTCTACGTAGGGATATACATCTGGAAGTACAGGCGCCCTCAGAGGCCAGAGGCTTCAGATCCTCTGGAGCTGGAGCTACAGACAGTTGTCAACTGCCCAACACGGGTGCTGGGAACCAACACCGGGTCTCTCTGGAAGAGCAGTTTACCCTCTTAAGCGCTAGCCCACGCTTTCCCCCTCTACGGTCCTTTCGTTTTGAACTTTGTGCTGCTTATGGCCGTGAGCGCAGACCCACGGGGGCCATGCGTGTGGAGGTCGGTCCTCAGCGTCCACCGGTTTGAGGAGCCGTCGTTGCTGCAGCGGGATCACCAAGGGATCTGGCCCATGGCTTCCGGGATTCTCCTGTCTCTGCCCTGCCACCTCCATCTTGCCGTGAGAGCGCTGGAATCGCAGCGGCTATGACAGATATGTGACGCGGGCTACAAGCCTGGCTTCTGCGCGGGTTCTGTGAACCCAAACGCAGGTCTGCCAACATTGGAGGCAAGCCCTTCACCTACTGTGCCATTTCCCAGGCCTTGTCTCCACCTTTTAGTCCAGGTTGGCCTCCACTCTCTATTAGCTTAGGAGGACCCAGAGTTGCTGGTCTTCTACCTGTGCCTCTCAAGTGCTGGGATTACAGATATACTACAGAAATCCAGTTATGCAGTACAGGGTACCAAACTTAGGGTTTTTTCTTTAATACTTTTATTTCCTTTCTTTCTTTCTCTCTTTCTTTCTCTCTTTCTTTCTTTTTTCTTTTTGGTTTTTGGGTTTCTCTGTGTAGCCCTGGCTGTCCTAGAACTCACTCTGTAGAACAGGCTGGCCTCAGACTCATGGAGATCCACCTGCCTCTGCGTCCTGAGTGCTGGGATTGAAGGCTCAGCCTTAGGGTTTATTCGTGCTAGAAAACTTAGTATATCCCTAGCCCAAAGGGCTATTTATAAATAAATGAACAAATAAATAAATATTGGTTGAATCAGGATCTCACTATGTAGCCCCAGCTAGCCTGAAACTTACTATGTAGACCAGGCTGGCCCGGAACTTACAAAGATCCACTACTTCTGCCGCCTGAGTGCTGGGACTGAAGGCATTTACCACCTCACCCTGCTTTAATCATGTGACTGTGTGTGCATTCGAGTGTGGGTTTGTGCACCTGAGGAAGGCCAGAGGAGGCTGTTGGAGTGCCTGGGGCTGAGTTCCAGGTGGTTGTGAACCACTGGGATTGGGTGCAGGGAACCAAAGTTAAGTTTTCTGCAAAAATAGCTTATGCTCTTAGCCACTGAGCCATCTCTCCAGGCCCCAAGGAAACAGTACTTTAAAGCTCACTGCTGCCAGGCAGTGGTGGCACATGCCTTTAATCCCAGCACTTGGGAGGCAGAGGCAGGCGGATTTCTGAGTTCAAGGCCAGCCTGGTCTACAGAGTGAGTTCCAGGACAGCCAGGGCTGTACAGAGAAACCCTGTCTCAAAATAAATAAATAAATAAATAAATAAATAAATAAATAAATAAATAAATAAAAATAAATAAACCTTTGGGAGTGGAGATCTGTTAGTCATGGTGGGACTGGATATGCATGGGGACCAGAGGCAGATGGCAGATGTCTGCAATCACTCTTCTTTATTCCCCCAAGATGGTCTCTCTTACACCGAACCGGAGTTTGCTATTTCCTGTCTAAACTGATGGTCTAAAAGCCTCAGAAATCCTTCGACCCCAGTATCGGGGATTCCAGGTGCACACCGGGCTCCAGACTGAGTTCTGAGATCTGAACTCAGGGTCACGTGCTTGGGCAGCTCTTACCCACTGAGCCATTCTCCCGGACCCCAACACTGTCCGTTTGAACTACATTCCTCCCAACCCTGAACATTCGGGCTACTGAGGACTTACGGAACCTAGAACCTGTCTGTCTACCTGTCTAACAATTCCTTTTCCCAATAAGCTGCGAGAAATTCATTTGGACCCGGGGCAGTTATTCACATGACCACTAGGTGGCAGTCGGCGACAAGTTTCCAGTTAGTGCTGTTGGCCAAAACAGTATTGAAACCTACAAGGGGTTTCAATGCCTGTCCCTGTGTCTTCAGAAGTGAGGGGTCTGGGAACCAGAAATAAACTCAACTAAGAGAAACTTGAGGCCAGGTGTAGCGGGTCATTTCACTGGCTGAGAACCCTAAGGCCAGAGGGTCAAAAAGTTCCAGGCCTACCTGAATTCGGAACTCCAGCAACTTGGTGAGACTCTATTACAAAATAAAAAGCAAAAAGAGGGCTGGGCCGGGGAGCCCAAAAGATGTCTCCTCGGATTAAAAGCGTTTGCTGCAGGGCCCGGACAGCCTGAGTTCAAGCCTGGAAGCCAGATAGGAGGGAGACAACCTCATCTTAAAGCGGTGCTTCTGACATGTGCACAGACACACATACACACACACACACAGAGTAATAATAAGAATAAATACATATTTTTAACTTTTTAAAGAAATGCTAAGCCGGGCGTGGTGGCACACGCCTTTAATCCCAGCACTTGGGAGGCAGAGGCAGGTGGATTTCTGAGTTCAAGGCCAGCCTGGTCTACAGAGTGAGTTCCAGGACAGCCAAGGCTACACAGAGAAACCCTGTCTGGAAAAAACCAAAAAAAAAAAAAAGAAAGAAAGAAAGAAAGAAAGAAAGAAAGAAATGCTAGAAGGTACTTGGTGTAGGAAACTCTAAAGTTCAGTATCCAAAGCTAAGCTGTGTAGCCTTGGCTATCCTGGAACTCACTCTGTAGACCACGCTGGCCTCGAATTCACAGAGGTTCATTCACCCTCCTTGGCTTTCCTAGGGCTGGGATTGAAGGCGTGTGTCTCCCATTTTCTTTTTAAGATTTATTTTATGTATGTGAGCCCACTGTCGCTGTCTTCAGATACACCAGAAGAGGGCATCAGATCTCATTATGGATCGCATGACAGATGGTTGTGAGCCACCATGTGGTCGCTGGGAATCGAACTCAGGACCTCTGGGAGAGCAGTCAGTGCTCTTAACCGCTGAGCCACATCTCCCAACCCATGGGCCTCCCAGTTTCTATTCTCCACTTTATCACCTTCGGGTGAGGCCTTCACATCTCCACTGAGGCTGCTTCTGTCAGGGTGGCCCTTCGGTGTCTACTCCAGACTTCTCCAGCCTCACTCCATCTCTGTAGCTTGTGACAGGTGGCTACCCCTTCTCCAGCCAACAGGTGTCTCTCTTGGCTCACAGACTGCCTGGCTCATGTGTCTTCCCTTCTGGTCTGCCTTTCCTGGCCTGGCTCCAGCCCCCAGGGCTCAGTCCCACCTCCCCTGGGCTTTGCTCTGAGCTCCTGACCTCCCCACCCCACCCCCCCACCCCCCACCCCCACCCCCGTTTTGACTTCTCTGAAATCCACTTTGTTTATGTAACTGCTTCCACTGAGAGGGTAGGCTCACCTGTCACGTAGCCCAGCAAGAGCAGGTCAGTACCTATGCCCTGTGAACAAACAGAGCCTCGCTAAGAGATAAGAGGTTGCTTACAAGGTGAGGGTCAGAGGAAAGAATCGATTCCCACAGGTTGCCCTCCGACCCCCGCCCCCCCCGCCCTCTCACGGTGGATGGCCAGTCCACATCACATACATGAACATGCATGAATAAATGAGTGTAATTTTATATTTTAACATAAAGTCTATTTAAGATGTTTACTGTTGCCGGGCGGTGGTGGCACACGCCTTTAGTCCCAGCACTTGGGAGGCAGAGGCAGGCAGATTTCTGAGTTCGAGGCCAGCCTGGTCTACAGAGTGAGTTCCAGGACAGCCAGGGCTACACAGAGAAACCCCCGTCTCTAAAATGAATGAATGAATAAATAAATAAATAAATAAATAAATAAATAAATAAATAAATAAAAGTCTTGGCTAAGTTGGGGGTCCCTGCCTTTAATTCCAGGGCTCTAGAACTTGAAGCAGACCCAGGGCCTCTTTGCATTCAAAGCCAGCATGGTCTACATAGACTCAGGCCAGCCAAGTGTAACCCTGTCTTTATTATGTGTGTGTGTGTATATATATATATATATATATATATGAATGACATCTGTTTGTTTGCTAGGAAGAGCTGGTGTGCCTTGGAGCACATATGGAAGTCAGAGGAGATCTTATGGGAGTCTACTTCCACCCTGCGAGTTCCAGGATTGACAACAAGCTCTCTCACCCACCCTGAAAAAGTTAACAAACACTACATAGATTTCATAGGTACCAGTGCTGGTGGTACCAAGGCAGAGCTACAGTGTATTTAGATATAATAATAAATAAATCTTTAAAAAAAAAGATTTAAAAAAAAAAAAGCAGTCGTGGTGGTGCATACCTTTAATCCCAGCACTTGGAGGCAGAGACAGGCGGATTTCTGAGTTCGAGGCCAGCCTGGTCTACAGAGTGAGTTGCAGGACAGCCAGGGCTACATAGAGAAACTGTGTCTCGAAAAACCACAAAAAAAAAAAAAAAGATTTATTTATTTATATTATTTATATGAGTACACCATTGCTATCTTCAGACACATCAGAAGAGGGCGTCAGATCCCATTACAGATGGTCGTGAGCCGCCATGTGGTTGCTGGGACTTGAACTCAGGACCTCTGAAAGAGCAGTCAGTGCTCTTAACCACGGAGCCATCTCTCTAGCCCTATTTTTATTTTTTTCATTCCCTAATGCCCCCATACATCAGCATGCCCTCCCCCGCCACCCCTACCAGTCGCTAGATCCTACCAATCACCTGAGTGACTTAGAAGGCAACTGGCCAGAGAGTTGACCTCAGGTGAGCGGGCCTGGGTTCTCACAGGAACCAGGACAAACTAACCACAAACCATCTTAACCTCTGACCTCAGGGGTCATTCCCTCCCTGACAGTCACCGAGGCCAGGAGTTCAGAGGTCACTGAGCTAAAGGGGAGCGCTGTCCTGTTCCTGCTCCTTCTGATGTGACGTCACTTCTAACATATGGCCCTAACAATGTCAGTTGCTTCATCTGTCTTCTTCTTCCTTTTTTTTTTTCCCCAGGGACTTGAAGACAGCTCAGGTGGACTGACACCCATGACCCCTGACTATTGCAGGTGACGTGTCCTGTGGGTGACCTTTTGACTTCGGCTAGCCAAACCACCACGCTTACTTAGAGCACGCTAGGGGCCCACACTTCCTACAAAGAGCAGTGAAGTTGGTTTACGGTGTACAGACCACAAGCTGCCTTAGTTTCCCTCTGGTCGCCTTTCACTACACCTCACACCACCGCAGCTCCGTTCCATAAATCCTCTAAATGCTAGCAATAAATAAATAAATGCATACGTAAATAAATAAATAAATAAATTCTAGGCGCCTGGGCAGTGGTCCTGCACACCTTTCATCCCAGGACTGGGGAGGCAGAGTCAGGTGGATCTCTGTGAGTCTGAGGCCAGCCTGGTCTACAGAGTGAATTGCAGTACAGCTAGGGCTACACAGAAAACTCTTGTCTCAAAAAAAAAAAAAGAAAGAAAGGAAGAAAGAGGAAAAGAAAAAGTGTCTTGGCAGAGGCTTCTCTGTAGACTGCTTAGGGTGCGGTGTGTGAGGCAAACCAGTCAGGAGCCACATCCGCAATAATCTGAGCAAGGCAGAGTGATGGGGGCGTGGGGCCCCGGGGTAGAGGCAGCAGCTGATGAGGAATCAGAATCTAGGATGGATAGAATTTATTCAGAGGAAGGCTACAGGCTGGGAGAGAACCCAGAGATGCTGGGGTGGGATGGGCTTATAGGAAACAGGAGTGCAGAAGGGCTTTGTGAGAGGTTGGGAGTGAGCCCAGAGAAACGGGCGTGCAGCTGGACAGTGGTGGCACACGCCTTTAATCCCAGCACTTGGGAGGCAGAGGCAGGCAGATTTCTGAGTTCGAGGCCAACCTGGTCTACAGAGTGAGTTCCAGGACAGCCAGGGCTACACGGCGAAACCCTGTAACCCCTATGTGGAAGGTAAGGGTGGAGACTGGAGGATGGCTTGGGGCCTCCTTGACCACAAGACTAGCTTGAGATTCAGAGACTCTTTCTCAAGGGAATGAGGACATGGGTCACAGCTGGCCACCTGACTTCCTCCTGTGACCTTCAGGCACAAATGCTTACAACACACATGTAAGCATGGGGGCTTCCAGCTATGAGAAAAAGGGGCTCTGGGCATGTGCCACCACTGCCCAGCTAAAATCTACTCTTTAACCTCTTTTTTCTTCTCTCCCCTCTTTCCCTTTCTCCCTCTTGCTCTGGCCCCACTCGCTTCAGCTAATAGGTTTTTTATTTGTTTCTCATTACAGATGGTTTGTGAGCCACCATGTGGTTGCTGGGATTGGAACTCATGACCTCCAGAAGAGCAGTCAGTGCTCTTAACTGCTGAGCCATCTCACCAGCCCTAAAAACTACTCTTGAAAGGACTCGGGAACACCATATTTACTTCATGGCTGTTTTCCCCAACACCTAGAACAACAGCAGCCCGTTGCAGAGGCTCTGTAAATACCTGCGGAGTGCACACACACAGACCCTCTGCTGAGCAGGAGGACCTGTTTCCCTCACTGACAGGGAAGGCAGCTTGGTTTTGTTTTGTTTTGTTTTGGCGAGTCTCTCTCTCTCTCTCTCTCTCTCTCTCTCTCTCTCTCTCTTTCTCTCTCTCTCTTTCTCTCTCCCTTCCTTTTTTGAAACAGGGTTTCTCTGTGTAGCTTTGGCCGTCTATGAATTCACTCTGAAGACCAGGCTGGCTGGCCTCAAACTCACAGAGATCCCTCTGTCTCTGCCTCCCAAGTGCTGGGATCAAAGGTGTGTGCCACCATTTGGCTCCTTTCTTCCTAAGGTAATTCTTGGAATGTAGCTCAGGCTGGCCTAGAACTTGCTTTGTAGCCCCTGCTGGGCTCAAAGTCAAGATTTTCCTGGGTGTTGAGATGAAAAGTCTGTACCACCATAGCCAGCAAGAAGCTAACCTCCTCTTCTGTATTCTCTCCCCCACCTCCCAACACTTCCCCCTCCCCCTCCCCTCTTTGATTGAGCTGGAGTCTCAGGCTGACTGGCCTTAACTCACAGCTGCAGCTGAGCATGACCCTGAACTTGGGAGAGGAGACACCAGCCCCACGGTGCAGAGTTTATGAAGTGCTGGGAGCAAAACTCAGGTTTCACCCAAGCTATGTGAGCGCCCCTTTCTTCCCTTGCCCCCTTCTGAAGTCCCAGGGGAAGACTGGCCACAATCGATGCTGGTAGGAGATTGACCACAAAGAATCAGATCTCACTCCTTAGTGCCCTCCTGCTTTCCAGGGACTCCCCTTGCTCCTGGCTGACACACCAGGCATAAAACAGGCCTCTCTATCTTGACAAATGTTCTTTTGTTTTTGTTTTTGTTTTTGTCTTGTTTTGTTTTGTTTTTCGAGACAGGGTTTCTCTGTGTAGCCCTGGCTGTCCTGGTACTCACTCTGTAGACCAGGCTGGCCTCAAACTCAGAAATCCACCTGCCTCTGCCTCTCAAGGGCTGGGATTAAAGGCGTGCACCACCACCACCGCCTGGCTTGACAAATGTTCTTAAGAAGGGAAACACCAAAGACTGTTGAACACCCTGAGACCTTGATCCTGGTTTTTATTCATTTCCTTTTTTTCTTTCTTTCTTCTCTCTAAGACAAAATCAAGGACAGCCCAGTCTGTTCTTGAACTCCCTCGTAGGCAAAGATAGCCCTGGCCTTCTGATCTCTCTACCTCTTCCTCCTGAGTGTGGTGATTACACACGACCCCACTGTGCCTGGTCTATGCAGTATGCTCCAGGCCTTGGGGCATGCTAGGCAAGCACTCACCCTGCTCTGCCACATCCCTAGCCAGGCTTGCTTTTCTCCACAGTTTAGTACTAGGCGGTAGACCTTAGACAGGAGCTGGGACATGTCCTGGGAAATAAGTCACTTGAGCTTCCAGCCCACGGAGGAGCCAGGCCACTTGGACCTCTTAGAACCAGTATGACAACTGCTGGAGGAAGGTCTAAGGGACTCAGGGGTGATGCCAACCATTAGAGAGTGGACAGTAAGCCACCCTCCTTCCTGGAGATCCATGTCTCTACATTCCAGAGGAGTGTGTAAGCTAAGCCCTTAGCAGGAGGCTTGTTAATTCCATGGCCTTGGGAAGCAGGAAGGTTACAGTGCAAGGATGGCTTTAGGAAAAAAAGGGGGCTTGAGGCTGGAGAGATGGCTCAGTGGTTAAGAGCACTGACTGCTCTTGCAGAGGTCCTGAGTTCAATTCCCAGCAACCACATGGTAGCTCACAACCATCTGGAATAGGATCTGATGCCCTCTTCTGGTGCGTCTGAAGACAGCTACAGTGTACTCATATACATAAACAAATCAACCTTGAAAAGAAAAGAAAGGCTCCCAGGAGTTGGAGAGAGGGTTCAGTGGTTAAGAGCACTCACTGCTCTTCTGAAGGTCATGAGTTCAAATCCCAGCAACCACATGGTGGCTCACAACCATCCATAATGAGATCTCATGCCCTCTTCTGGTGTGTCTGAGGACAGCTACAGTGTACTTACATATAATAAATAAATAAATCTTAAAAAAAAAAAAAAGAAGTTCCCACTCAGTGGCTGGAGGAATAGCTCAGCCGTGAAGAGCACTTATTACTCATGCAGAAGAGCCAGGTTCAGTTCCCAGCATTCACATGCCAGCATATGACTGACTGTGACTCCAGTACCAGGGCATCTGATACCTTCTTCTGACCTCCGCAGATCCTCCCACACACAATTCAGTCGTGTGTACACACACACACACACACACACACACACACACACACAGAGAGAGAGAGAGAGAAGGAGAGACAGAGAGACAGAGAGAGAGAGACAAAGACAGAGAGAGACAGAAACAGAGACAGAGACAGACAGACAACCTACCCTGTCTGAAAATTTAAAAGATTAA
>NW_022196909.1:45923866-45933540 GCF_008632895.1 Mastomys coucha
AAAAGACTATGGTAGCATGCTTGCCCTGCATCAATCCCCAGTATAAAATAAGAGGGGGGTGGGAATGGGGGGGGTGAAAGGAAGAAAGGTGGGAACCTAGCAAGGTGAAGTTGCCAGGGGCAGGGTTGAGGAGCAGGTCTAGAGGAAGCTAGCGGTCAAACTTCACCAGTAGAAGACAGTCTCCCGTTTTTTCCCACAGCCTCTGTTCTTAGGGGTCCACCCTCTGAGTTGCCCTTAAGCCTCACTCCCACCCACTGACAGCCCCTGGTGATGTCTTTCCAGATGTGTCCCACAAAGGAGAGCCACACCCTCCCAGCATCTATTCGCCTGGGTTTTGAGAATCCCAACTCCCTGGATCTGGAGTTCCAGGCCTGGTGAGCTGGCCCCGTGTAGGAGTGAAGGACAGAACTCAGACCTCCCGGAAGAAGAACAGGACGTGCTCTTAACCAGTGAGCATCTCTCTGCAGACCCCCAAGAAAAGGAATTCTAAAGAAAATAAAGGCTCCCTTTCAGATACGAGAGCGGCTATAAAAAGGAACCCAACGACAGCCGTCACACCGCTGTACAGCTGCTCCCGAGCATCCTCTGAGGTTGAGCCTCCTGTCCCCTGCGGCTCAGACCTCAGCCGAGAGCCTTCCCCATTCCGCCTCCCATCAGGCTGTCTCTATTTTCTGGCCTGATCCGCATTATTAACGTTAGAATTTGTTACACTTATTCAATACACAGCATCGTCCCCTCCACTGACAAAACTACAGTGCCGAGCCCCGCCCACCAGTCCCGGAAGCACACACCTGAAATCCTAGCACTGGAGAGTTGAAGCCAAGAGAATCGCTACAAGTTTAAGGCTAGCCAAGGGTTACATAGTGAGTTTCAGCTCAGCTGTGGCTACAGTGAAACTCTGTCTCCAAACAAACAAATGTGTCTGTCACCTTGCCCCAAACCATACTGGGCAGCATGCTCAGTCCTCAGACGGAAAGAAAAATCAGGTAGTAGTTTTGACCCCAAATCAATCCCCAGCCACTAAAATAAAACCAATGGAGCTAGATAGATAGATGGGTCAGCAGTTAAGAGCACCTGTTACTCTTCTAAAGATTATTTATTTATTTATTTATTTAATATATATGACGAGTACACTGTAGCTGTCTTCAGACACACTGGAAGAAGGCATTGGATCCCTTTACAGATGGTTGGGAGCCAGTATGCAGTTGCTGGGAATTGAACTCAGGGCCTTTGGAAGAACAGTCAGTGCTTTTAACCGCTGAGCCATCTCTCCAGGCCAGCACTTGTCAGTCTTGATTGACCTGGGATTCAGTTCCCAGCACCTACATGGCAGCTTACAATCCTCCTTAACTAACTCTCTCTCTCTCTCTCTCTCTCTCTCTCTCTCTCTCTCTCTCTCTCTCTCTCCTTTTTCGTTTTTTGAGACAGGGTTTCTCTGTATAGCCCTGGCTGTCCTGGAACTCACTCTGTAGACCAGGCTGGCCTCGAACTCAGAAATCCGCCTGCCTCTGCCTCCCAAGTGCTGGGATTAAAGTCGTGCACCACCACTGCCCAGATTTCCAGTTTCTCTTATTGCTCGCTGTGGATACAGTCAAAGCGAAAAAGTTATAAGCAAAAATGTTGCTAGTGAATATTTAAAAAAAAAAAAATCCTTCAAAGATACTTCAGTATGCACATTTCACCCCAAGGGGGAATGAGATGAGGGATGATGGGAGATAGACCAGGTGGATCACGTGATATCCAAGCCTGCACCGTACAGCCTGTTGTTTAGCAACAGGGTCTCAAGTAGCTCAGGCAGGCATGGAACTCACCAAGTACTGGATGCCTAAACCTCCTGCCTCCACCTCCCAAGGTGCGAGGTTTCCATGCATGTTCCGCCAGCCACCGCCCACAACCATCATTTTGCTTTGTAAAAGTCTTGTCGTGCTTCGCCAAAAAAAACCTTCTCCCTCTAAGTTTGTGACTTTAAAAACTGCGTGGCATATAAGTTTATCTCCGTCATAGCGTGGTCGCAGCGTCGGCCCCCTCCGCCCCCTGATGACACATCTCTCTAATTTTGCACTACAATCAGAAAGTAAGATGGGAAATTAAGCCAATTCTCATTTATTTATATCAATCCATGGAGAGAATGTTCGCGCTCACACGAATAATCTAACCGGAAGGGATACTTCCGTGGTATATTTGGCTCAGGGACGTGTTTTCATTGATGGGGAAAAGGAAAAGAAATGAATTTTTTTTTTAAGTCATTTTACCCAGGGGTAACTTATGCACATAAGACACTGCACGAATTTTAAGCGTTCATTCAGTAGGGTGTGTTTTTGACAGCCTTTCACACCCGAGTAAACGTTACCACACTCGGGATGGAAAAACAAACCCACACCCTCCCCTGAAGTTCCTGGCGCCCCTTTCAGTCTATCTCCTGACCCTACTAGCTCCAGGTCGCCATCAAGCTAACTTTCTGTCACCGTGATTCAGGCTAGCTCGTTCTAAAATCTCCTTTCCACGGTGTCCTATATAAGCTGTGCCTCACTTGTACCATTTACTGGGTGGCACAGACTTTACAAACTCGCGACCAATTTCTCTTTCATGGATGAAAAAAAAAAAACAGAACTCAGACACTAAATATCTGCCAAGGTCATGTGAAGAGCAAAGTTGGAGCGGAATTCAACTGTGACAGTGTGTCTCCAAGTCAGGGAAGGGTCCCTATACACCTTGCTGCTACTGCCCTGACTTTATATGGGCCTCCAAGGGAGTTAGATCAAAAGAGTATTTTGTGTACAATGGTAAAACTTTGGAAAATACAAAATTAGTTGTTTATTCGCACCTTATGGCCATGGATGGGCTGGCAGCAATGTGGCTCAGTTGATAAGAGGGCCTGCTTTCCTAGTATGGCAGGAGCCCTGGGTTCCCCAGCACTATTTCAGGCCAGCCTGGTCTACAGAGTGAGTTCCAAGACATTCAGGGCTACACAGAGAAACCCTGTCTCAAAAAAAGAAAAAAAAAAAAAGCAAGGCTGGCCTGAGGTGATGGTGATGATGATGATCCTGGGGTCAGGAGAGATAGTCCAGGGCTTAAGATACACACTGATCTTACAGAAGCTCCAAGTTCGGTTCCCACCATTCAGATCTGACAGCTCACAACTGCCTGAAACTCCAGTTCCAGAAGATCCAATGTCCTCTTCTGGCTTCTCCAAGCACTTGTACCCAACTGTGGGCACACACACACACACACACACACACGTACACATACACGTACACGAATAAATAAAAACTGAAAATAAATCTTAAAACCACAACCTCAAAGTAAATGAATGTAAAAGCATTTATTTCAAGGTAAGAAAAATCTACACGGGCTAGAGCAATGGCTCAGTGGTTAAAATCACTGACTGCTCTTCCAGAGGTCCTGAGTTCAGTTCCCAGCAACCATGTGGTGGCTCACAGCCATCTGTAATAAGATCTGACGCCCTCTTCTGGTGTGTCTGAAGACAGCGACAGTGTACTCACATAAAATAAATAAATCTTTTTTTTTTTTTAAAGCTACACTTGGCATTCGGGACAGCAGGGTATATGTAAGGGCATGGAGGCACAAACTAATAAACAATCTGGTCGCATAGACAGATAGATCGTCGTGTCTATTACTGTCCTGCCTGTAATCCAGGGTGGCCTGTAAATCATCCTGAGGATGACCTTGAACACCTGGTCCTCCTGCTTCTACCTCCCCAGCGCAGGGATTACAAACCCTACCCAGGGCTTTGCGCATGCCTGGTAAACCTTCTACCCACTGAGCCACATCACCAATTTGCTTAATATTGGCTCTAGAGCCTGGTGTTGGAGTCACCAACCAACAGGATGCAATTCTGTTTATATAACAGCCGGTCGCGAGTCTGAATCCCGAAGATGTCCTATGACAGTAAATAAAAATAATACGGTTCCCTCAGCTTGGCCTCAGTTCTGCTTCGTTTCTAGTCCCTCACTCAGCCACCGGAGGGGTCACTGCAGCTTCGCTGTTGGCAATGGGGTTAGTAGCACAAGGCCACTGCGGAAATGAACTGGGGGGGGGGGGGGGGGGGGGGGGGGGGGGGGCGAGGCCATATCTGCTCCAACACTGCTCTCGATAGGTCCTTGTGGTGAGGGTTTCCAAGAACCAGCGGAGCAGTTAAAGGAGCTGAGCAACACTTACGAGAAACGCGCCCTGCCCCGCCCCGCCCCCATCCCTTGGCCCCTTTCTCCCCCACTTTGCGGTCTCCAGCCCTTCCTGCCTTCCAGGACACACAGGTGCAGGGTAGGTCTATTTCCACAGAGCAGGGTTCCTTCCCCAGCTCGGCTCTGACCCTCCACGTCCCCGGGGCCCAAAGGGGCCCTTGAGATGACCCACCACTCAATGCCTAGTTGTCAGAAATACAACACAGGTTCAGTCCTCGCCACCAGGAGGGGGAAAAAAATGTCTGTCTAACAGAGAAGGCAATGGGCATGACTAATCTGAAACCACGTTCTAAAATCCTACCTTGTCCTACTCTGTCCTAGCATGTCATCTTTTGTTCTCTCTCTCATCCCAGGCTAGCCTTGAACGGGATAAGCTACGGATAGCCCTGAACTCCTGTCCTCCTATCTGCATTTACTCCAAAAATGCTGAGATTAGGCGCACGAGCGCGAACACACACACACACACACACACACACACACACACACACACACACACCATGGTACACAGCAGGAGGTCAGAGGGCAACTTAGATGATGAAAGAGCTGGCTCTCTCCTCCCAGCATGTTGCTCTTGAGAACTAAGGTTGAACTCAGATCATCAGGTTTGGCAGTAACAGCCTTTAAAACCCGCCATTGCTGAGCCATCTCAGAGTCTCCAAAATGCTATTATTCGTCATCATCCTTTCGGAGTGTAGAAGTTCCTGGACCAGACACTGGGATGCAAACCTGTAATCCCAATACTAGGAGCCTGGAGCAAGGGGATCGGGAGTTCAAGGTCACCTTCCTGTGTTGGAGGTCAGTCCCTAAGATCAGGACTAAGGGACATTATCAATGGGAATGAGAGGACGAGAGAGAGGTGGGGTAAGTATAATCAAAATACATCAGCTGCAGGTATGACACTGTCAAATGGGGTGGGGGTGAGGGCTGGCTGGAGAGTTGGCTCAGAGGTTAAGAGCACTGGCTGGCCATTCTAGAAACCCCAGGTTCAATTCCTAGAACCCACATGATAGCTCACAACTGTCTATCACTCCAGTCCCAGGGGTTCCAGTTGTCCTCTTCTGCCCGCTGCCCTGGGCACCAGGTGCATACAGGATATAAGGAAAAACATCTCGAAGACACCCATACACATAACATAAAATGGAAAAAAAAAAATTTAATGTCAAAATGGAGCCTACCCTTCTGAAAGCAGAATTCGTGTTTGTTCAGATACTCTAAGGGTGGTGAAATGCCACCGAGGGGAAAGGTGCTTGCCACCCAGGCCTGATTACCTGATAACTTGGGTTTGGTTCCTGGAATCCATGTGGGGGAGGGACTGAACAAACTCTGGCAAGTTTTTTCTCAGACCTCCCCTTGGTGGCACCATATAGCATCAGAACCCAGCCTACGCTATACATATGGAGACCCTGTATCAAGAAAAAGATAAATCAATAAATAAAAGAAAACAGTGAGAGGCTACCTCCCTTGTGCAGCCATCTCCCAGTCTCTCCCGTCAAGGCCATCCATCTCTATCTCCATCTCCTGAACAGTAGCATAGCTCTGTCCGTAATGTCACAACCTGTCATGGAGTAAACCAACAGTGACACCAACAGCTCTGTTTCCATCTCTTGGATGGGAACTAATGGGAAGATAGCTGGGCCTGTCCCTCTCCCCGGATCACAAACCTCTTCTTACTCCTTAGAAGTGACAAACCACAATCCTGACACCCACCCTCACCCCGGGGGACCTGCTTGGTAAGGCCCTAAACTTGCAAGTCTACATCCATACACAGGAGGGGTTTGCATGTGTATATAACCAATAATATATAACCTCTCTTTCTAACAACCAAACCAAGTACAGGCCCTCATACACACCGCCCCTCATTGGTCTCAATAATGTAAACAGGTCGTGGAGAATGAGAGGTAATGGTAGAATTTGAACTCAAGAATGATGCCCAGTGGATGTTTTTTTTAATTTAATTTAATTTTATTTTATTTTATTTTATTTTTGGTTTTTCATGACAGGGTTTCTCTGTGTAGCCTTGGCTGTCCTGGAACTCACTCTGTAGACCAGACTGACCTCAAACTCAGAAATCCGCCTGCCTCTGCCTCCCAAGTGCTAGGATTAAAGGCATGCGCCACCACTGCCTGGCTCCAGTGGATGTTCTTAATTATTGTTCCTAAAGAGCCCTGACAAGAGATCAAAGACCTTTCCCCTTCTCAAAAAAATACCTAGTCTCAGCTCAACACACCTATCATCCCAGGGTTTGAGTCTAGCCTGGAGGGGCTGGAGAGATGGTTCAATGGTTAATTGACTGCTCTTCCAGAGGTCCTGGGTTCAATTCCCAACAACCACATGGTGGCTCACAACCATCTGTAATGGGATCGATGCCCTCTTCTGGTGTGTCTGAAGACAGTGACAGTGTACTCATATAAATAAAAATAAATATTAAAAAAAAAAGTCACTAGGCAGTGGTGGTGCATGCCTTTAATCCCAGCCCTTGAGAGGCAGAGGCAGGTGGATTTCTGAGTTTGAGGCCAGCCTGGTCTACAGAGTGAGTTCCAGGACAGCCAGGGCTACACAGAGAAACCCTGTCTCAGAAAAACCAACCAGCCAACCAACCAAATAAACAAGCAAAAAGCATCTCCTACAACCTCTGACCTCTTCTACTTATCGAGGGCCTGCTTTCTTCAGACACTCTGTCTGGCCTCCACCCCAGCAGTCTCAACAACCAGAGAAAGACCCCCAACTCATCTCAAGGGCAAGAAGGGCAAGGCTCTGCCGGATTTCGTTAGAAGTTTCTAGCAACTTTCAGTTGTTCACTTGCAACTTTACTGGAAAGGTCCCACCGTGTGCCTAGACACCCGGAGCTGCCCGGCAGGGCAGTGTGTATACAGGAAGGAGGAGGGGACAGAGGGGTAGGGAAAAGGGGAACTTCAGAAAATCGGCCCCCAAGAGCTAAGAAATCCTTCCTTCCTTCCTCTCTGAGCCACATGGAGGCTGGGCCTGGGTTTGGGACCTAGTCCAAGATGTGGTGGTAGAGGAGATCTCTCAATGAAGGGAGGGCACTGTGGTCTGGATCCTCCACAAGTGCAAGGGGGCCAAGTTCCTAAGAGATTATGGCAAGAACGAGGGAAGAGGTCAAGATGACCCTGCGGGAGGGAAGAGTGTTAGACACAAGAGTGTGTGACCCAAGAAAACAATGTTTACACCTGGGCGTGGTGGTGGCAAGCCTGGGATCCTAGATACAAGGAGATCAGGAGGAGTTCAAGGCTATCCTGGGCTATTTAAGCAGTTTGAGGTCAAGCCTAGGCTACAGGAGAGACCTCGCCTCAAAAAAAAGAAAACATTTACTTCTAGTACATGGATCAGCAGTGGTTCAACTATTAGGACAAACTCAGACCAAACATATGAGGCAAATGGTGGGGGTAGGGGAGGGTCCATCTTCCAGTGTAACCTAACACACAATATAAACATAAACACTAGTCTAAGAAACCAAAGATCAAAGATGCTTAAGGGGAGATGTTTTCACACAGTCTCAGCTTAAGGCTGTCCCGCAGGGAAAAAGGATACATCGCGCCAAGTCTTTCCATGCTGTCCATATCCGACACTTTCACTAAAGGTGAACGGACCTGCACCAAGCCCTAACCCAGCAGGGTGCTCAACATTTAAGACGCCAGTGCTCAAAGAAGGAGATAGATGGCTAGAGTTCAAGGCTTACCGGGCGACAAAGTCGGAACCTGGGATAAACTCTTCAGCAAAGTACATAGATCAGAGTTCTATACATTCGGCACATTTCCTAAACATTTCCTTTTGTGTGCGAGTGCTTATCTACACCTATGTATGCACACTGCGTCCATTTGTCAGACCTCTAGAGCTGGAATCCTAGGCAATTGTGAAGTCATACGGGTACTGGGAACCCATCCTAGGCCCCCTGGCAAGAACAGCAAGCCTATTTTTTTTTTTTTTTTTTTGGTTTTGTTTTGTTTTGTTTTTCCGAGACAGGGTTTCTCTGTATAGCCCTGGAGGTCCTGGAACTCACTCTGTAGACCAGGCTGGCCTGGAACTCAGAAATCTACCTGCCTCAGCCTCCTGAGTGCTGGGATTAAAGGCGTGGGCCACCACGGCCCAGCTCTGGAAGAACTCTTAATCACTGAGCCATCTCTCTACCTCCCCTGCCCTTCCCCATCCACTTTTATTGAGATAGGATAGGCCTGGAACTTTGTAGCCCAGGCTTAGCCTTGAACTCATAGGAATCTATTTGGCCTTGTCTTCCAGTCCTGCTGCTTGATTAACAGTCTCCTGTATCCCAGGCTGACCTTGAACTCCTGATTCTCATTCCCTTCGTTCCCAATTGCTGGGATTACAGGATTACACCACTCTGCTAGGAAGATGCTAGGACCTCTGGCTCCCCAATCTTTTCCAGTGGAGCTGGGGAAAGGTGTACTCTACATGACTTTAACCCCAGCACTTGGGAGGCAAAGGCAGGCAGATAGATCCAGGCGCGTCAAGCCAGCCTGCTCTATACATAGCAAGTTCCAAAGGTAGTCTTCAAACCTTGTCTCAAAGACACTGGGTTCCTGGTCAGACATGGCTTTAATTATTCACTGAGCAGGGTAAGCAGGTGTGGGCTTGAGGCTAACCTGGTCTACAGTCCTAGTTGCTGCTAGGGCTAAAAAGAAAACCTGCTTTGAAAAACAAAAAGACATAACAGGGTGCTGGAGAGATGGCTCAAAAGGTCCTGAATTCAATTCCCAGCAACCCCATGGTGGCTCACCACCATCTGATGGGATCCCATGCCCAGTTCTGAAGACAGTTACAATATACTCACATAAATCTTTATACCAAAAATCAAATCAAAGTCCCAAGTGCTGCCTGTCATCACTCCTGTAATCCCATTGTTTGACAGAGTGGCCACAGTGTTCAATGCCAGCTGGTTACATGAAGTATGTCAGAAAAAATTAGGCCCAGCCCCATCTTGTCCCCATGTTCCCCGTGCTACTATTAGCTGCACCTGCTTTGAAAGGTGACAATCCCTAAACTTTTATTGAAGGGGATCGGTCATAGGGTTTCCTTGGTAGAGAGAGCAGGAAGGGAGGGGCTGGGTTCTATCCAGCACTGATTTGTTCAGAGCAGGGTACTTCTGTGTCCCAGCAGGAAATCAGACCTAGTCTCCAAGTGCCCAGTCTACCTGGCTTGGTACCAAGCATACATCTTTGTATGAATGAATGGAAAACTCACAAGTTTAAGACAAAAAGGTTTTTATTCAAAAAATGCCAAGTATAAAAAAAAAAATAAGATCTCTTTTATTCCCCTGTACAGTATACTTCACTCAGATAAAACCGGCGGGCTGCATGCTGCTCAAAGCGCAGCCCCAGAGAGGATCCGGAAGGCACACCACACCGGAACTGTCTTATGTACAGTCAGCAGACCCTAGACCCACTCCAGCAAGCAGGCAAGGGGGCCCCCAAAGAAGGGGGCTACAGCAGCTGTCCC
>NW_022196909.1:45934087-45944512 GCF_008632895.1 Mastomys coucha
CACTTGGGAATTTTACTAAAGGAGGCAGAAAAAGGGGGCAGGTGGCTCAGCAATTGGCCCTGTAGCCTTTCCCATGGCACCTTTCACAGGAAGCGGGGGGATGGGAAAGGAGAGGAGAGTAGGGAAGCGAACCCAGGCAGAACTTGAGAAGCAGCAGGTAAGAGGTTAAAAGTTCAAGTATTTCTCCCAGCACAGGCGGAGTCCCCACAGAAGGCACTCAGGAGTTGGAAGAGGTTGACAGGGACTTAAATATGGTGCTAGTTTTTATCCCACCCCCCCCCCAGAATATTTTTCCCTACCCTGGCCCATCTTAGTGACCCACATGTCTCCATGGTGATCAAAAGTTCCACGACAGGATTCTGACCCACTCCCACCCCCCACCCGGGATGGATTCTGCAGGGCCCAGCAACACTAGACACCAAGTCTATGAGTGGGGAGGCAAAGAGGAGCAGGCCCAGGACCAGTGAAGTCTCTTTTCCTTGTGGGAGGCGGCTCCAGGGATCTGGAATCTGGAATGAGTTGTCATTACTGTTCCTGCATCATCAAACAGGGTCCTGTTGGAGACCAGAAGACCAGTTCTCCCTCCCTGGAGGGTCTGACAAGCAGAAAAGGCTGCTATTTGCTGGGCGCCGGAGACAGGCTGTGCAGATGGATCTCGGCGGTGGCCTGGGGTAGGAGAACATCCTGCATCCACGGATGGTTCTGGATTTCTTCAAAGGAGGGCCGATCCGATGGTCTCAGGGCCAGGCACCATCTAATAAGATGCTGACATTCTGTAGAAGGCGGGGCAGACAGAGGTTAAAATAAGATGACTCAACTTGTTTTGAAGGTCTTCTCTTACCCAGACCCACAAGTCTGGGGATTTTAAAGAGGCATGTACTTTTTAAACCAAACACGACACGGCATACCGAAAGCCTTCGGCAGCCTGCTTTCAGTTAATAAAGTGCCTCCCCTCTTAAACCTGTGGTTTCAGACTTCAATAGCCCGGGCCTTTCCCACGACACCCACTCGCCAGAAATAGGAAGGATGACAAGGGTTTTGATGAGCCATCACTGAGCAAGATGAAGTGATTCAATTCACCTACCGACTTCCACTGACACTACCCGGAATGAGGTCACCGGGACCACACCACTCAGAGGGCTATACTGCCTTAAGGGGAGAAGGCTGAATTCAATAGACCTTCACATTTTTTTTTTTTAAACTTAGGCAGGTGGATTTCTGAGTGCGAAGTCAGCCTGGTCTACAGAGTGAGTTCCAGGACAGCCAGGGCTACACAGAGAAACCCTGTCTCTAAAAAACCCAAAAAGTGGGTAGGAATAGAATTCCCAAACACTCTCTTGTAATCCCCAAACCAACCTGAAAGGAGAGTGGGGATGGGGGAGGGCGGCGGCAGTGCAGGGGTAGGCAGTCCAAGGGAAGGAAGTTACCTGAAGAGACCCTTTGCCTGAAGAACACTTGGCCCTTGATGATCTCTTCATCATGCTCGAATGGAATATCTCCGCAGACCATGTCATAGAGCAGGATCCCCAGGGACCAGACAGCTGCCGACCTGCCGTGGTAGCGATGGTAGCGAATCCACTCTGGAGGACTGTACACTCGGGTCCCTGCCAGCAGAGGGAATAGAAAAGAAACTGGCGTTAGCAAAAATAAACAAAGCAACTACTAGTCTGAGCCGCTTCTTTAAAAAAGAAAAAAAAAAATTTTCCCTCCAGACAAAGTTTCTCTGTGTAGCTCTGGAAGTTTCTCTGTAGGCCAGGCTGGCCTTGAACTCAAGAGATCAGCCTACCTCTGCCTCCCAAGGGTTGGATTAAAAGCGTGAACCACCACCAACAACCGGCTTTTAAAATACGTTTGAATAAAGACACTGCCTGGCTTGGGTTTGGTGGCACATGCCCTTAATCCCAGCTCTCAGGAGGCAAATGGGAGGATTTGACTTTAAAACAATCATATACACCAGGCGATGGTGGCCCACACCTTTAATCTCAGCACTTGGGAGGCAGAGGCAGGTGGATTTCTGAGTTTTGAGGCCAGCCTGGTCTACAGAGTGAGTTCCAAGACAGCCAGGGCTATACAGAGAAAACTCGTCTCGAAAACACCAAAAAAAAAAAACCCCAAACAAAACGAAACAAAAAACCAATCATATACATTCTTTCCTCTCCATCTCTGCCTCTCTGGTCCAGACAGAAAATGAAGAAGTGATATGGTACCAAACCCTAAACCCAAATCCTTTACACAGCGGCCCAAAGACAAACAAAGCCAACCAAAAAGCTGAACTCCAGAGGCCCTAGTCACTCAATGGGACAGCCTTGAACTACAAGGACTCCGAGCCCACCCACCCCCCACACCGCCAGTTTAGTCTCATGGAGACCGGGACCAGCTAACGACCTTTATACACAATACTGAACTCAGGGTGCTTTGGGTAAGCTTTCCTCAGGGTTCTACGCGAGCCACCTACACTCTCCCCCTCCCTAGACAGGAAAGGTACAGTTGCAGGGCTGGTTTCAGACCACGTGATTCCTGTTTACAAACTTTGGGTAGTAAAAAAAAAAAAAAGTGCTAGCCTCGTGGTGCTCAACAGGGGGCAGCAAAGACTTGCACGGGGGTGGGGGGGGGAACACAGGGGAACTCGGCCAGCCATTAACTGCTAAATACAAAAAATGCAGTCCAGCCCAGCCCAGCATCCTCCAAAGAAATTCAAACCTCAAGCCAGAGTCACAAGTTTTGAAAGGCCGTAGTTTGTTAAGGTGAGCCACTCAGATCGGGACCCACCCTCGCGCTTTTGATCTACCATCCCTCCCCTCCTTTTCTGAAAGAACGCAGTCCAAGCTCCTCCCTACGATAGATAGGTTTTCATCCACCCCGGAGGAGACACCCAACTAATTTTCAAACCAGCAACAGATCTTATTTCACAACATTCAAGCCAGGCTTCGTCAACCCCACGACACCCCCAAGTGGAGGGAAACCGCGGCTCTTTACTCCTCTACCCTCCAAAACAAAACAAAACAAAACCCTGCAGTTCTAAGAACTACCTTAAAACTCCCCCTACGAAACCAACTAAGAAAACAAAACAAAACAAAAACCGGCACTAAGGTCTCCCGCCATCACCGGCTCCACCTCCTATTGGCGAGAAAAGTGGGTCATACTTTTAGAAATCTGGGCTACAGCCGGTTGCCCACGACCTCTTATTCACCGGGAAAGCATGGGATTTTACTAAACTCCTACTGAAAAGAAAAGAAAAAAAAAAAACAAGCAAACACCCCACAACACCACCATCAGCAACCACAACAAAAACCCAATCATGCCAGAAACGTTGCAAGTCCGTTCTACCAGCTCGAAATCCCCGGCTGTACTCTGCCGGGAAGCTCGCCTCTGCCCCACCCCTGCCAGCTCCGAGCCAGGCGGCCCAATGACCTTTACAAAGGGCCGCCAAAAGGCTTCCAGGCCGGCACCTTGGGCAGCTCCCTTCCCGGGGGCCCGGCTCACCATCAAAGTCGGTGTAGACCGTGTCCTTGAGCAGCGCCCCCGACCCGAAATCGATGAGTTTGAGTTCTCCGCGGTTGAGGTCGATCAAGATGTTCTCGTCCTTGATGTCGCGGTGGAGAACCCCGCAGTTGTGGCAATGCCGCACGGCCTCCAGCACCTGCCAGAAGAAGCTTCGAGCCAGCTCCTCCTGGAGGGCTCCCCGCTCCGTGATGAAGTCGAAGAGGTCTTGCACCGGTTCGGGTCTCTCCAGGATCAGCACGAAACTATCGGGCCTCTCGAACCAGTCCAGAAGTCGAATGACGCCCGAGAAGCCCGAGCTCACCTTCTTTAGCAGGACCACCTCCATGGGCACCCGGGTGCCATTGGGCTGCAAAGGGCGAGCGCGAGGGTGGTGAGCGCGCCGGTTCCGGCTCGCCCGTCGCCACCCACCCACCCACCCGAGCCAGGGGTCTGTCTCTGGCTCAACTCACCAGCTCTCCCCAATCGGAAATCCGGTCCTTCTCCACGTGCTTGATGGCCACCTGGAAGAAGAGGGACCCCCGAGTCTCAATCAGACCCTCCTGCTCAAAGCATCCCTTCCGCGCGCACACCTCTCCCCCCCGAGGCGGGGTAGCCCACTCACCGGCAAGTTGTCGGCGACGCGGATGCCCGAGTAGACCGAGCCGAAGCCACCGCTGCCCAACAGCGGGCCCACCTGGTACTGCGACTCCAGGGGCTCCTTCTCTTTGCCTGAGGAAAAAGAGAGAGAGCCACGGGACACTCAGCGCGCGCGTCCCACGCGGGGGTCGGTCCCTCCCGGCGCGCGTCCCACTCTCCCCCCACCCCCCAAAGACCCGCGCGCCCAGGGTGGGGTTGGAAGGGGGGAGACACTCACCCGGCGCCAGCTTGCTGGCGTGCAGGTCGTTGCAGGGCGCGGCGCGCAGGTGGGCCAGGGAGTTGATCTTGGACAGGAGCATCCCCACCTCCAGGGTGTCGGTGCGGCGCCGGTGCCGGGACGAGCAGCAGCGGCGGCGGAGCGAGCCGGGGCTGAGCCGACGGCCGGGACTCAGACTGCGGGTGGCGTTGCGGCTCGTGCGCAAGGCCGAGGGCGAGTCGGAGGACGACGGAGGGCGCTGGCGGCGGGCGGGCTCGCCGGCCGGGTTAGGCAGTGCGGGAGGCGGCGGGGCGAGAGGCGCCGCGGGACCCAGGGCTGCTGCTGCCTGGGACTGCTGCTGGAGCTGCTGCTGCTGCTGGAGCTGCTACTGCTACTGCCGATCCCGCCGCCGGCGCTTGCCGACTCCCCTCCTGCCTCCTCCTCCTCCGCCGCCACGGCCGCTGCTCGCAGACGCCCGGCTCGCCCCGCCGCCAGGAGTAAAAGGGGCGGAGCGCGCCGCTGGGGAGGGCGCGCGCGGCGGGCGGGGACGGGGCGGGGCCTCTCCGGGAGGCCGAGGTGGGGAGCCCGGGCTGGCGCGGCGGCGGAGGGCGGAGAAGGGGCGGGACGAGGGCCTCTCCCCTCCACTCCGCCCCCTCGTAGCCACACCCCTCTGCACTCACCCCGCCCCCGGGACGCTTCGTCGGCCAACCAGAAGAGAGTTGATTTGCATAAGACCCCGGAGGGGCCCCGCCTCACGCCTGGCGGTCAGAATGGTCGGCTAAACGCCGCCGCCGCCACGACGTGGCGGGAAGGAAAAGGCGCCAAAACGGAGGGGGAGGGGCGCAGGGGCGAGCGGGGAGGCGGGAGCTGGGTGGCGCGCGCGGCCCGGGGGGGAGGGAGGGAGGAAGGATGGGGAGGGGCGTATCGATTCAAACCCAAACAATAACAAAGCCATCAAAGGGCCGCCCCGAGGCCAGCTCTGCCGGGCTCTGGGTTTCCCGGAGATTTGAGTGCAGGAGTGTGTGGGGAGGGGGCGGTTCGAGGGTTGGAGCCGGAGCGTAGCTAGTGGTGAGAAATGATGGAAGGGCGTTGGTGTGGCCGGCGCGGAGGCCACGAGCAGGGACCGCGTGTGCGTGTGTGTGTGTGTGTGTGTGTGTGTGTGTGTGTGTATGCCGATCAGGGTGGTCCTCTGGTGTGACTCAGCCCGGAGACCTCCAAGGCTGCTGGGGCGGATTGACGATGCTCTGTGGGCTAGATCCTGGGGGTGGTGATTGGGATTTTTTTGAGGGGGGGACGAAGGCTGTGCAAGGCGTGAGTCACCGGCATTTTGCACACCGAAGCCTGCGAGGGGAAGGTGGGGGGACCTGGGCTGCGAGGAGCCGGTGACGAAGATCCTCCATTTAGAAAGGCAGAGAGGATCGGAAGGTCCCGGGAGGTTTTGATCTCCCTCGGAGAGGAACCGTGTCCGAGCGCCTGGGAGAGAGAAGAGGAAATCACGACCCAAATGTTAGCTTTCTGGTGCCGGAGGCTGCCTCCACAGCCCCTTCGGAGAGGGCGGGAGGGGCTGGAAAATTCCTGATCGCGGGCGAGGGTGAGAGGGTGTTTAATCAGAGGTTGGTGGGGTAGTCACCTCTCATCAGCTTGGTATTAGCAGTCAGGCGATATCAGCTATTATCGGGCCCCCACCCCAGCCTCGTCTCAAAGGAAAGTCCCCACACGCACGTGGAAATACCGCGGAAAGCTAGCCCCGGTCCGGCTTTCATCTTTTGTCTTTTTAAACTTCATGGAGAGAGTTGATAACGACGTGTGAAAAAAAAAATGGGTACACTCTCATTCGGTGTAATCCATAAACTGAGATACTAGTGGCCAGAGTCGTGGACAGCCAACGACACCCCATTTTCGTTATTTTTGTTGTTGTTGTTTTTTGTTTTTAGGTCCCAGGGATCTTTAAAGGTGGAATGAGCCTGTTGTGGATTTAGTCATTAACGCGTTTAAATGCTTGCTTTACAAGTTTTCCATGGTGCTTATAAAGATGCCCAGAGACTCCATAACTTTTATGGATGCCTCTTACAAAACATTACATATTCTCCTTTTGTTTGTGTTCTGTGGCCTAACTCATTCATTTCTGATGACGAAAGGAGAAAAAACCCAGGGGAACGAGAATTACTTCCTTTTTTGCAGATAGGAAAATAAGTCGTAACTGGGATGACACAGGGTCATATGACAGCCGAGGGGATGACCCAAATTCTGCTCCTTGGGGTTCAGAGCTTTCCCTTTAATCAGCCTTAAAACATCTATGGCATCGAATAGGGCATCAGAAAACAGGTATGCCTGGAGCGGTGCCCAGCATCCAACCACAGCGTTCTAGACCAGGCCAGCCTCGTCTACATAAAGAAGTGCTGTCTATAAGTATTTTTTTTAAACACCAGTGCAACTCCAGTCCCCTATCAGGCCCTCAGCTCTGTCCAAACAGGGCTATTTCCACTTGTTTTCAACCTCCCAGTACATTCCAGACTTTGCGCCTCTGAAAATTAAGTCCACCTGTCCAAAGTGCCCTGTCCTCACGGGGAATGTGTCTGATGTTGGGAAATAATCCAGGGTCTTACACGTGCACCCTGCCACTGAGCTTCATACACTCCAGTTCTCTCTCTTCTTCAAAGCCTTGCATTCTGAATGAGACACGTATATTTCCATGTTTTTGCTTGAACAAACCCCAAACCTTTTATTCACTGCCCCTCCGCCCATCTGATGGTCATGTGAGGTTCTTACAAAGAAAAAAAAAAATCTAGCCAGGCAGTGATGGCCCATGCCTTTAATCCCAGCACTTGGGAGGCAGAGATAGGTGGATTTCTGAGTTCGAGGCCAGCCTGGTCTACAGAGTGAGTTCCAGGACAGTTAGAGCTACACAGAGAAACCCTGTCTCGAAAAACAAACAAAAAACAGTTACCTTGCCTTTTTTCCTAGGCTGTAGACTGGGTGCAGAGAACATCACCTACCTCCTCGCTGGAAGAAGCAAAGTCTGACTGTGACCCAGCACAAAGCAAGCCTCGGACCCAGCACAAAGCTAACCCCAGCTATGACACGGCAACAGAGCCCATTGTGATGGCAATTATGACAGCGAGCGCCTTGAACAGAGATTGTTGGTCATCCTGTTATTGCGATCACATTTGTGTGAGGCAGGTGGGGATGGGCACACATCACAGGGAGCATGTGGAGGTCAGAGGACAGTTCTCAGGTGCTGATGTTGGAAGGCCCTTATACCTGGAAGGGTCCAAAGGTAAACTTGCCGGATAAAGGAACTGAGAGGTGCTGCCAAACAGAGTTTGATCTCCTGGGTCCTTAAATCCCCAAGATGTCCTTTGATTCTCTCTCTCTCTCTCTCTCTCTCTCTTTTTCTCTCTCATACTCTTTCTCAATAAACAAAGGGGGCTGAAGAAATGATGGCTCAGCTGTTAATAGTGCTTACTGCTCTTGCAGAGGACCTGAATTCAGTTCCCAGCACCCAAGTCTAAGTGACTCACAACCCCCTATAACTCCAGCTCCCATGGGATTGATCCTATGTCCTAATCAGATCCCTTCGGGCACCTGTCCTCTTGTGAACCTGTACACACACACCTACACATACATATAATTTAAAATAAAATGCTTTAAAAAATGTGGGAGTGGGAAAAACCCTAAAAGATAATGAATTGCTCCTGGCTGGGTGTAGTAACCCTAGCACTCTGGCATTGAGACTGACCAATGGTGGGCGCCAGGTTAGCCTGGTCTACACAATCAACCTGGGTGGGGGCACGGGTGGGACGGGATGAAAAAGACGCTAAGGAAGGGTCAGAAAAAGTATCCTAATGATTAAATAACAAATGCTTTGTGAAAGACAAAAGCTAAAATGCTGCAGGCAGGTCTGGATAAAGAGTAGTGTTTGAGCCCAGCAGTGGTGGCTCACGCCTTTAATCCCAGCACTTGGGAGGCAGAGGCAGGCAGATTTCTGAGTTCCGAGGCCAGCCTGGTCTACAGAGTGAGTTCCAGGACAGCCAGTGCTACACAGAGAAACCCTGTCTCGAAAAGCAAACAACAAAAAAAGAGTAGTGTTTGTTATCACTAAACTATACACTAATCAAAATGTCAAAGGTTGCCCTGCAATGCTTATCATCAGAGACGTATAGGAGGAAGTTTGAAGGGATAGCCAGATCATTTCTTTTTTCTTTCTGAGACAGGGTTTCTCTGTGTAGCCCTGACTGTCCTGGAACTCACTCTGTAGACCAGGCTTGAACTCAGAAAACCACCTGCTCTGCCTCCCAAGTGCTGGGATTAAAGGCGTGCTCCTCCACAGCCAGGTCCCCACACTGGTTACAAAGTCATTTTGTCTTGCAATGCTGTGGATCTGATCCAGGGCCTTGAATTAGGAAAGATTTGCATACTAACCACCAGAGCTCAACCTACTATCAACCTACTGGGCTTCTGGCTTGTTCTTGTTAAGGTTTTCCAGTAAAAGCACTTATTATCTGAATGGTTTATTTCTTTCCTACAAAGTAATTATCCTAGGCTAGGGCGGTGGTGGCCCTTACCTTTAATCCCAGCACTTGGGAGGCAGAGGCAGGCAGATCTCTCAGAGTTCAAGGCTAGCCTGCAAGTACTGAGTAAATTCCATGCCAGATAGGATGATCTAGTGAGAACATGCCTCAAAAATAAATAGCTAAAATTAACTGAAATAATCTTTCTGGGGCTTAGAGAGATGTCTCAGCTGTTAAAAAACATGGGCTGCTCTCACAGAGGGCTCATGCCCAGCTCCAAGCATCTACATTGTGACTCACGGCCTGTAATTACCCAAGACTTGGAAGGTGGGGGCAGAAGGATCGAAGGATCGGGATTTCAAGACCATATCAGGCTGAAGTAGGTGAGACTCTGTCTCAAAAAAGAAAAAAAAAAAGAAAACAACGCCGGGCAGTGATGGTGCATGCCCTTAATCCCAGAATTTGTGAGGCAGAGGCAAGGGGATTTCTGAGTTCAAGGCTAGCCTGGTTTACAGCGTGAGTTCCAGGACAGCCAGGGCTACACAGAGAAACCCTGTCTCAAAAAAACAAAAAACAAAAAAAAAAAAAAAAGAGAGAAAAAAAGAAAAAATGGATGGGGGTGGAGCTGGAGAGCTGGCTCAGTGCTTAAGGACACTTGTCTCTAGCAGAAGATCTGGGTTCAATTCTCAGCACCCACAATTAAGGCAGTTTACAACCTACCCGTAACTCTGCTTTCTGGAGACCCAGCACCCTCTTCTGGTCTCGGAGGACATCATGTGTTAAGTGAACTTACATATACGTTACTAGAAGGACACAGTCTTGGTAGCTCTCCGAGGAGACAGGCAGGCAGATATCTATGAATTCACCACCTGGGGAAAGGCCTGGTCCCCAGAGCAAGCAAATTAAAGAAGATGAAACCAAAAAATCTTTTAAGAAGAAAGCTGAGGATGGGAGCTCAGTTCCCATCCACTGGTCAGTTGTTAGAGCCCTCGCAGGTCGGTCAGAGGCCCTGGGTTTGATCCCAGGCCTTTCCTAACCCAGAAGTGGTGGGCGGGCAGGATGACCCGGCAGACAGAGGGACTTGGCAAGTAAGGCTAGACTTTAAGGCCAGCCTGATCTACAAAACCAGTTCCAGGGAAGCCTGGGTTGTTACATAGAGAAACTCTGTCTCAAAACATCAAACAAAACAAACAAACAAAAAAAGGTATTCTATGGTTACCTTTGGGCTGTGTGGCCAAGGCAAAGGTTAAAAGAAGGTTGGAGAGGGAGGGAGGCTAAGGGAGGCTCCGTGTGGATTTTTTTTTCTTTTTTTGGTTTTGTTTTTTGCTTTGCTTTGAGATAGGATCTCACTGTGTTGATCTACCTGGCCTTGAACTTCCACAAATTCACCTATCGCTGCCCTCTGAGTGCTAGGGTTAAAGGCATGTACTATCAAACTAAACCCACCTGTTTAAAAACAGATATTATTCTGTAGACCAAGCTGGCCTCGAACTTAGAAATCCACCTGCCTCTGCCTCCGAAGTGCTGGGATTAAAGGCTCACACTAGATCTTTTTTTTTTTTTTTTTTTTTTTTTTTT
>NW_022196909.1:45944522-45949448 GCF_008632895.1 Mastomys coucha
CTGCCTCCCAAGTGCTGGGATTAAAGGCGTGAGCCACCACCGCCCGGCTCTCGCACTAGATCTTAAACAAGCATGTAGATATGTAAAAGATGGAAGGGAAAGGTTCAAATCAAGAAGGATGCAAGCATGGTAGCACACACATCTTTAATCACAGCACTCAGGAGGCAGAGGCAAGCAGATCTCTGTGAGTTCGAGGCCAGCCTGATCTACAGAGTACAAGGACAGCCAGGGATACGAGAAACCCGTCTTTAAGATAGATGGATAGATAGATAGATAGATAGATAGATAGATAGATAGATAGATAGATAGATAAACATTGGGCCTGAGTTCAATTCCCAGCAACATATAGTAGGTCTCAAAATCACATGTTACTCTAGTTCTAGGGGATCCGAAATCATCTCTTTCTGACCTCAGAGTTGTCCATGCACACACATGACAGGTATAAACCACACAGGGCCACACACATGCACGTATGCACACAATAACTAACTCTTTACAGTATGTCCATGTGCGGGATGCGTGTTGGATGTGTGATGGAGCCAGTGCACACACACATAAACCACACAGGGTCACGCACATGCACGTATGCACACAATAACTAACTCTTTACAGTATGTCCATGTGCGGGATGCGTGTTGGATGTGTGATGGAGCCAGTGCACACACACATAAACCACACAGGGCCACGCACATGCATGTATGCACACAATAACTAACTCTTTACAGTATGTCCATGTGCGGGATGTGTGTTGGATGTGTGATGGAGCCAGTGCACACACATATAAACCACACAGGGTCACGCACATGCACGTATGCACACAATAACTAACTCTTTACAGTATGGCGGCGTGTGGGATGTGGGATGGAACCAGGGAACCACTTGCAGGAACTGGCTCTCTCCTTCCACACGCTGTGTCTGGGAACAGAACTCAGTTCTCCGGGCTTGACAGCAAGCCCTTTACCTGGGGAGCCTTCTCACCTGCTCTGACCCACTTTGCTCGTACATTTTGATGTCTCTTACAGTGCTGAGGATTATGTGAACCGGGGTCTTCTGGCATGTTACACAATCGATCTGCTACTGAGCTCCATCCCTGAAATTCTTTCGCTCTCTGAGAGAGACAGGGACTCACTAAACTGCCCAGTCTGTCCTTAAACTCAGTCAGTAGACGGGCTCCTCCAGCCTCCTGCCTTCTAACTGGGATTGTGGAGCTCTATGGCCACACTAGGTTTGTTTTGAGGTTTTGTTTGTTTGATTGTTTAAGTATCATAGTTTGAATATGCTTAGCTCAGGGAGTGGCATTATTTGCAGGTGTGACCTTATTGGAGTAGGTGTATCACTGTGGGTGTGGGCTTAAGGCCCTCATCCTAAACCCGGCGGTGGTGGTACACACCTTTAATCCCCAGCACTTGGGAGGCAGAGGCAGGTGGATTTCTGAGTTTGAGGCCAGCCTGGTCTACAGAGTGAGTTCCAGGACAGCCAGGGCTACACAGAGAAACCCTGTCTCGGAAAAACAAAAACAAAAACAAAAACAAAAAAAAAACAAAAGCAACAGTAATACCCTAAGACTAATGTAATACCCTAAGACAACCTAGCTACATAGCTCAGGCTGGTAGAGACCTTGTGATCCTCCTGCCTCAACCTTTGAAGTACATCCATACCCGGCTTGCTTTGCTTTCTATTTATGCTGGTTGTTATTGTTTCTGTTTGTTTGGTTGTTCTTGTTTGTTTGTTGTTTGTTTTTTGTTTTTTGTTTTTGAGACAGAGTTTCTCTGTGTAGCCCTGGCTGTCCTGGAACTCACTCTGTAGACCAGGCTAGCTTCAAACTCAGGAATCCGCCTGCCTCTGCCTCACAAGTATTGAGATTAAAGGCATTCGCCACCACAGCAAAGATTTATTTATTATTATAAATAAGTGCACCTTAGTTGTCTTCAGACACAGCAGAAGAGGGTGTCAGATCTCATTACGGATGGTTGTGAGCCACCATGTTGTTGCTGGGATTTGAACTTAGGACCTTTAGAAGAGCAGTCAGTGCTCTTAACCTCTGAACCATTTCTCCAGCCCTATTTTTATAGGATCTAACTGTAGCCCAGGGTGGCTTGAAACTCACTCTAGCTTTGGGATAGAATCCTCCATTTTAAAGATTTATTTATTTTATGTATGTGAATACACTGTAGCTGTCTTCAGACACACCAGAAGAAGGCATCTGATCCCATTACAGATGGTTGTGAACCACCATGTGGTTGCTGGGAATTGAACTCAGGACCTCTGGAAGAGCAGCCAGTGCTCTTAACCACTGAGCCACCTCTCCAGCCCGATACCAGCAAGTGTGTGCCTGGTGCTTGTGGAGGCCAGAGGAGAGCATCAGGTCCTCTGAGACTGAAGCTCAAGTTACAAATGGATGTGAGACCCCACATGGGTGGTGAGAATCAAACCTGGGTCCTCTGAACAGCAGCCAGTGCTCTTAGCCGCTGAACCATCTCTCCAGCCCCCAACCTTCTTTTTGTTATTAAACACAGACTTACACTGGAGTTCTGACTTTGTTCCATTTTTGAGATGGGATTCAAACCCTTCAGACTCAAGGAATCATCCACCTGCCTCTGCTTGCTGAGACTACAGACCTCTCAACAGTGTCTGCCAGGTGCCCGGAAGTGAGAGTCTCCAACTGTGTCTAAATACAAAGATGGCTGATCCCAGGAACTTAGCGAGCTGTGCTGTCCACACACACCACTGATATCACCCTTCCTAATCTAGGTGTTCAACGCCACCACTATACTCAGGAGCCACTTGAGTCCCCACTCGTGGCACACGCTTGTGATCCTCTAGCCATCACAAGGCTGAAGTGGGAGGAAAGGTGGAGTTCTAGGGCAGCCTGAGCTAGGTAGTAAAGACTTAAAAACAGACACCCACTCACTAGGTGGGAAGGTCGTCCTCATATGGGTCAGAGTCGCACCTGAAATCTTTCTTCTGAATGGCAGTTGAGCTGGCATACAGCCAGTCCTGAATTCATTCTGTCTCTTTCAAGACTGAAGGGGCAGCTGGGTGGTGGTGGCGCACACCTTTAATCCCAGCACTTAGGAGGCAGAGGCAGGCGGATTTCTGAGTTCGAGGCCAGACTGGTCTACAGAGTGAGTTCCAGGACAACCAGGGCTATACAGAGAAACCCTGCCTTGAAAAAAACAAAAAAACAAACAAACAAAAAAAAATGACTGAAGAGGCCACCGGATTGTTCTTCCCTTGTCTTCCTGACTGCTCAGTTTTAAAACAGGTCATAATTATCTGTAGCTATAATATGACACCATCTGAGCATTTAGTGTCACCATAGGTACAGTAGCTACGTGACAGGGCACTCGATGGCACATTTAAGGCTCTGGGTTCCACACCCCAGCACCTTAATCAACCAATCAGTCAATCAAATTAGGGCCAGAGATGTGGCTTACTGGTAAAAACACTTGTATGTTGTGGGTCCTGGGTTCAACCTCTAGGCCTCAGGGGGTTGGGAAGGAAGGGAGAGGGGGGGTGCGGAATATAAGTTTATTTATAAATAGTTAATGATAGTTCTTTTTCTGACACAGGTAATTTACAGAAGCCAGGTTTTATCCGGGTTTACGTTGCTCAGGGTTAGAGTGACGTTAGAGCTCGGGCAGTAGGCAGGAGCGGCTGACTGACCTCCGAATCTTCAGGCTTTCAAAGCCTGCCTCCAGTGAGTGACACACCCTCCCTATACCACCATCAACTGCCAATGCAGTTCAAGCCCCAGAGACTATGGAGGCACAGTGATTTGCTTATGGAAACAGTCTCTCTGGGTAACCTTGTCTGGCCTGTAACTCCCTCTGTACCAGCTTGGCCTCCATTTGCCTCTGCCTCCCAAGTGCTCGGATTAAAGGTGTGCGCTACCTCCCGGCCCACGTTTACTCTCTAAGCCACCACATTGCTTAAGCTGGATATAGGATGCTCGAATTTGTAGTTCTATCACTCGAGATGTAGACCCTATAGAGGATCTTGATTCTGAGGTCAGTCTGGAAAAATAAAAATGGGGTCTGGGGAGATGATTCAGTTGGCGAAGTGGCATCCAAACAAGAATTGGGAGTCTGAGTTCTGTACCCCGAGTGTTCACATAAAAGCTGGGTGCAGGCGTGGATGTTAATTCCACCACTGAGGTGTGTGTGTGTGTGTGTGTGTCTCCCCTCCATGTGTGCACATGTCCCTGTTCATACACAGGCACGTGTATATAAATATAAATAACCAATTAATGGGAAATAGGAAAAAAAACCAGCAAGCGTTGCTAGAGGGGGCACACACCTATGAGCAGCTATTAGAAAGGCTCAGGCAGGTCCATCATGTATTGAGGGCCTGTGTGGGCAGTACACATGTTCTCCTCTCTCTCTAATGTGTGCATGAAGGTCAAAGGGCAGCCTGTGGCACGTCAGTTCCCTCCTCCCACTGACCTCAAGCTGGCAGGTGGGCGTGGTGGCAGGTACTTTTACTCGGTTGCTAGCTCTAAAAAAAGAATCCAATCCAATCTGAGGCAGCACACACTTGATGGCACAGTTGTTCCCGGCCTCTCCCTCCGCCCCAGTCACCGTTCTGATAAATTATAATGAAAGATAGATGGATGTTGGCTTTTCCACAACACAGGCTTCATACGTGCCTCTCATTGGTGCAAACACAGCTAATCGGTCTCATAAAAATACAAATGTCAAGGCAGAGGTGGCCAGGCTGCTTCTCACCCCAGTACTCTGAAGACTGAGAAAGGAAGGATCAGTACAAGATTAGGGGTAGCCTAGGCTACGTGGTGAGACAGAGGCAGAAGAACCTCCGATTTAAGGCCCCATTGAGCTATATATTGATACTCTATCTCAAAAAGTAAAAGCTGGGCAGTGGTGGCGCACGCCTTTAATCCCAGCACCTGGGAGGCAGGTGGATTTC
>NW_022196909.1:45949480-45952486 GCF_008632895.1 Mastomys coucha
AAAAAAAAAAAAAAAGGTAAAATAATAAAACAAGCAGATTCCGGGGCTGGATGTGTAGCTCAGTGAGAGATCTTGCCTAGATCTCTTCCTGGCACCAAAAAGCAAATTTTTTTTTAAAACAAAAGTCTGCCTTTCTCAAGAAGGTGCACCAGATGTGATGGCTCTCACTGTCAATCCCAGGACTCAGGAGGCAGAGACTGGTGGATCTCTCTGAGTTCAATGATAGCCTGGTCTACAAACCAGAGAGGGAGGGAGAGAGAGAGAGAGAGAGAGAGAGAGAGGTTTCTGCATTGATCTGCAGATTCCAATCTGGGGGACTATCTCAGTGACAGAGAGCTCTTGTATAGTATGTCCAAGGCCCCAGATTCTTTTCCCAATACTAGAAATAAATAACTATCAATAAATGAATAAAAAGACAACCCATTTCCCAAAGCATAGGCCTAGCGAAGCAGGTGCGAGGTGTGATCTAATAAAGAAAGACTAAGATCTATGCCAGGCAAAGCGGAACCTGAGTGTGATTTCCAGACTTCAGAGTTGGAGGCAGGAGGATCAGGAATTAAGATTATCGCTGGCTACATAGGGCGTTCAACCACACCCAGAAGGACACCAGACCCTGGCTTACCATGCAAACAAACCATCCAAACAAATAATAATCCATCTTCTCGGAGGGTGAGCAGTTGAGACAGGGATTTACCTAATTCCTAGCTGGCTGGGAGTCACTATGTAGACCAGGCGGAGCTTGAAGCCTTAACCTCCCTTGTAACTGTCACCAGATTACAGGTATACACGGCCATGTCCAGCTGCTATCTAATATTAGCTGTGCGTTAATTAATCCTTTTCTGCAGGCACATATGGCACATACATATTCATGTATATCCATATGGCACATATGTGCATATTTTTCTCTAATTCTCTTAATTGCTAGCATACCTAGAAAATGAAATAACTTGCCTGAGGACCACAGGTGAATGAGACACAAGCCGTCACTCAGTCCTGGGAGATGCCTGGGGTGTCGCTGTCTGTCAGAAAGCACACCCAGATCACAGACAGCAAAGGGGCATATTCAAGAGAACCAGGAAGTGAGATAATAATCGGAAAGACACTCCTGTGCCCAGGAGAAACCGCTCCTGAACATCACCAAAAATCAGGGCTGAGGTCTGCCTCCATGACAGAGCACACGCAGTGCCTTTCATTTCAGCAGAGAGAGGGGCATAGACGCTTAGGTCTCTGTGAGTTCAAGGCCACCCTGGTCTGCATAGGAGTTCCAGGACAGTCAGGTCTAAACCGTGAGACCCTTTTGTCGGAGAAGATGAGGAGGAGGAGAGGGGAGGGAGAGGGGAGGAGAAGGAGAAAAGGAGGGAGAGGAGGGAGAGAGGGGGAAAAGAAGAGATGGAGAGGAGGGAGAGAGAAGAGGGAAAAGAGATGAAGGGGAGGGAGGGAGAGAAGGGAAAGAAGAGAGGGAGGGAGGGAAGGAAAGAAAGAGAGGGAGAGAGGGAGGAAGGAAGGAAAGAAGAAAAAAAAGGAAGGAAGCAAGCAAGCACCAGGCAGTGGTGGCGCACGCTTTTAATCCCAGCACTTGGGAGGCAGAGGCAGGCGGATTTCTGAGTTCGAGGCCAGCCTGGTCTACAGAGTGAGTTCCAGGACAGCCAGGGCTACACAGAGAAACCCTGTCTCAAAAAACCAAAAAAAAAAAAAAAAAAAGCAAGCAAGTAAAAAGTCATTGTGTGTGAGAGATCTTGAGGGCAAGTGATTGTCCACCAGGAGAGTGTTCAACATTGTCCTGGGAAGTTCCTCCTTGCTGTGAGCTGATGCAGAGACTCATACCTAGCTAAAGTGTTCAGCCCTAAACCAGAAGTCTGCACCGAGCCCTGCCCTACTCTGCCCCACACCCCCGGTGCCCCAGAGGCTGTTGGGATGCATATGATTAAGATATATTGTGTTGGCATGTATGAAATTGACAAAGGATAAATAAAAGATATTTTGTCGCAAGTCTTTAATCCCAATACAGAGGAAGCAGAAGCTGGAGGATCTCTATGAGTTCAAAGCCAGCCTAGCGTGTATAGTGAATCGGAGGCTAGCCAGAGCTATATCTTGAAAACCTGTCAAAACAAATGTGACTCTCTCGGGTCTTGAGCTGACTAATTTTGACAAAATGAGGATATAACTAACAGGAATGGCTGCGACGTTCAAGGCACTGCCTTAAATTCTGGGAAACAGGAAAGAATGGAGAAGGAACAAAGACCATGGTCCTTGCCTCTGTGTAATGGACATTTCTTTTATACGTTTACACACTCAAAGACTGAGAGCTGTGGGACATTTAAAGAGCTGCTTCTCTGGGCTAGGGAGATAACTCAGTCAAGTACAGGGAAGCTGAGTTCAAATCTACATACAGCTGGGCAAGGGAGTTATGTCAGCAATGCTCTCATAGAGAGACTGGAGCTGAGAATGGAGAATCTCAGGCATAGCAGCCAGGAGGAAACAAAAGAAAGACCCTCCTCCCTCCCTCTGGGTGGGAAATAAGTGCCTACGCCACATCTGAAGTCCTCTGACTTCTACGAGCACGCCAAGGCCCAGGCACGCCCACGCCTTCATGAAGATGTGTGGGGGCGCACACAGGCACACTCATATTCTCAAACACACACTCACACGCTGCCTTATAGATGACTAACAGCAAGTCACAGAGACCCGAGACCCACAGGTGACTTGTCAAAGTTCTATGGCAACGATGCCTTAACCGGGTCTAGCTGCTGGCACAGGCTTCAGTGCTCACAGAGACACCACCGGTAGGAACGGCAGGCTCTGTTTGCCAAGGGGGCATGTTAATGATATAGACAATGTGGGCGCTTTCCCGTAACCTGTTTACAAGTCTGTGCACTACGATAACCAAAACTTTTTCTGGGGAATTTTCAGGTGCGTGGGGACTTTCCAGGCCTGTCCTCCACGCCGATATGGAAAATGGCCTTTCTCTGCTCTGCACACCTGCCGGCTTCGCCCCAGTCACGGGGT
>NW_022196909.1:45952496-45954460 GCF_008632895.1 Mastomys coucha
TGAAAGTGTGTGGTCCTTCAGAGCCCCAGCACCTGGAAGCTTGTCAGAAATGCAAATTTGGGGGCCATTCCAGACCCACAGCCTCAGAAACTGAGAGGGAGGGGGGAGTGGAGGGGGTTGTCAACCATCTGCTTGGGTTTTTTTTTGTTGTTGTTGTTGTTGTTGTTGTTTTGGCTTCTTATTTCTTTGGGCTTTTGTCTTTTGATAAGGGGCTGGAATTATGTAACTCAGCCGGACTGGCATCCAGTTTACAACCTTCCTGCCTCGGCCTCCTAAATACTGGAGTTACCAGGTGGCAGTACTCCTTCCAATAGACCTGCCTAAGTACATTTAGCTTAGCGTGTGGCCCCACTATGCATCTCTACCTGTTTCTGCACCTCACATTAATGTAGACCAGGCTGGATTCAAATTCACAGAACTCTGCCTGCCTGGGATTAAAGTGTGTCTCTGTGTTCTTGTTGAGATCAAAGGATAGCCTAGGGAGTCAGTTCTCCCCATCATCTGGGTCCAACCTAATCCATCTCAGGTCTCCAGGTTTGGCAACAAATGTCCTTGCCCACCAAGCAAGGTCCCTATTTGTTTTTTTTTTTTTTTTTGGTTTTTTGAGACAGGGTTTCTTTGTATAGCCCTGGCTGTCCTGGAACTCACTCTGTAGACCAGGCTGGCCTCAAAATCAGAAATCCGCCTGCCTCTGCCTCCCAAGTGCTGGGATCAAAGGAGTGCGCCACCACCACCCGTCAGGTCCCCATTTTTTAAAAAAATTTTATTTATGTATTTATTTATATTGTATTGTATGTGAGTCCACTATAGCTATCCTCAGATGCACCAGAAGAGGGCATCAGATCCCATTACAGACCGTTATGAGCCACCATGTGGTTGCTGGGAATTGGACTCAGGACCTCCAGAAGAGCAGTCAGTGCTCTTAACCACTGAGCCATCTCTCCAGCCCCAAGGTCCCCATTTTTTATTTATTTGCTTGTTCGAGGCAGAGTCTCAATGTGCCTAGTTTGGCCTGGAACTCACAGTAATCTCCTGCCTCAGCCTTCCTGGATTCCCTAGGTGTGGTGTTCTGAAATTCTTTTAAACCCAGAAATCTGGAGGTAGATGGTGATGGAGCTCTGTGGGTTCAAGGCCAGCCTGTTCAGCACAGGCTGTACCTTAAACTAAAGAGGTGAGAGTGCCATGAGGGAGGGTTAGGACACTTAGAGACAACCTTGAGAAGCCACAAGGAGAAGACAGCTATGTGCAAGCTATAGCATGCAGAACTAAGCAGGTAACTGGCTTCTGCTGTTCATGAACACAGGGTTTTTGTTGTTATTGTTGTTGTTTTTGTCTTTTTTTTAGTTTAGTTTTGTTTTTGTTTGCTTGTTTTGTTTGTTTTTTGAGACAGGGTTTCTCTGTATAGCCCTGGCTGTCCTGGAACTCTCTGTAGACCAGGCTGGCCTTGAACTCAGACCGCCTCTGCCTCCCAAGTGCTGGGATTAAAGGTGTGCGCCACCACTGCCTGGCTTGAAACCCAGGTTTTGACTCTTCATTTCAAAGCCCTAGCAAGCTAAGGTTTTCCTTGACAACTTTTCCACAAGCTGAGACTGGAGCATCTCAAGTTCAAGGTAACTCATTGAGACTCTGCCTCAAGACTCACATAAAAGGACGAAGAAGCCAGGCACACACCCTTAATCCCAGCACTTGGGAGGCAGAGACAGGCAGATTTCTGAGTTTAAGGCCAGCCTGGTCTACAGAGAGAGTTCCAGGACAGCCAAAGTTACACAGAGAAACCCTGTCTCGAAAAACCGAAAAGGGGGAAGAAGGGCTTGCTGTTCTTCCAGAGGACCCAAGTTCTATTCCTAACTAACACCTGTTGGTTTTCATCTGTTAACTCCAATTCTAGGGGATCTGATGCCCTCCTCTGGCCTCCAAGAATACCTAAACAAATAACAAATAACACACACACACACACACACACA
>NW_022196909.1:45955470-45970096 GCF_008632895.1 Mastomys coucha
TAGTTAGTTCATGTTGTTGTTCATCCTAAGGGGCTACAAACCCCTCAGCTCCATTGGTCTTTTCTCTATTCCATTGGTCTTTTCTCTACAGGCTAGTCTTGAACCCAGAGATCCACCTGCCTCTGCTTCTGAATGCTGAGATTGAAGGCGTGCAGCACCCCTGCCTGCCCAGTTGAAAATACTTTTTTTTTTTAAGGAGAGAAGGTTCTATACTCAAAGGTAGATCACTTGCTCAAGTATATGTAAGGCCTTGAAGGTAAAGGTAACAAAAACCAAAACCAAACCTGACCTGATCCAGGCCCCATGAAGGCTATGGCAGGACGAGATCGCTTTGATATGACTCGGGCTAAGCCATGGCTGACTGCCCAGCCCTTGAGCAGGAAGCTGCTCCAGGCTTCCCATGTGCTCCAGGAAGGTTCACCTCCACCCTGACTCAGCCATTTGGAGGTTGGGCAAGCTGAACCTCTCTGAAGACTCAGTTTCCTTGCCTGTAATTTGAGGCTAATAATAGCTCCCTCCCTCCTAGACACAATTCTGTAATTGCTAAGGACATCACAGGCACCCGGGACACGATGACTTAGCCTGGTAATTAACAAATTCATGGTGGCACCCTCAAGTGAGGTTTCTGGCTGTCATGCTTACACCTGTTCAGCACACATCAGGCACTGGGGTGAGTTTTTTATTTGACTTATTTCTATGTGTATTTTATTTTTGTTTGCAAGTTTTTTTGGTTTTTTTTGTTTTGTTTTTGGTTTTTTTAAAGACAGGGTTTCTCTGTGTTGTCCTGAAACTCACGATGTAGACCTGGCTGGCCTCGAACTCTGAAATCCGCCTGCCTCTGCCTCCCAAGTGCTGGGATTAAAGGCATGCACCACCACTGCTCAGCTATTTTTAACACTTTCTTTCTTTCTTTCTTTCTTTTTTTTTTGTTTTTTGATATTTTTAACATTTTCAATGGTCACTTTGCAGCAACTTATTGGGATTAAGCCAATGGCTCCTGACTCCAATCGAACATCTCGTTCTTGTAATTTTAGGGAGATGGTGTCTCCTCTAAACCCCTGGCCCACACGCGGCTTTAGAGTGGATGCCTTGTGCTTGAAGTCACTCAGATGGTGTGACCCCAGCTTCTGAGCCCCTTTGGGAGAAAGGGCAGACCTCCTTCCTATATCATCCTGGTGTATAGCTAACTGCATGCCTGGGAAGGTGCCAGGTCCTGTGGGATAGGCAGCTGTCTACATGGTGTCATTTGATGGGTGTGAGGAAATCCCCCTGCCTAAAAATATCTTCTCTCATTGAGGGCCTTGGCGCTTGCCCACCTAGCTCTTACTGTCAGTTGCAAGGTGATGCAGAAAGCCGATTGTTACCCAAGTGTGGCCAGAGAGTCACCCTACCTCTCAAGGATGCTTCCTGCATCCAAAGGAATTCACCAGCCTGGATGAAGTGCATAGGAGACAGTTCCTTTTAATTAGGGAGTTGATCCTCCAGGGTCAGAAGTCTGGGGTGATGGTAACTCAGGGGATGGACTGGGACAAGGACTATAAGTTACCTTCTGGCTGATCACAAGACCAGTCAGTCCAGGAGATGGAAGGGGAAGGCGGTAGATGTTCCCAAGGGGGTTCTAGGCTGCCATGGGTGGCCTATAATCTTTAATTCCAGAATTCAGGAGACCTTAAAACTCAAAAAGAAAAAGAGAAGTCAAGCACAGGGGCATACACTCACATTCCATGGGAAACAGCGCTGGCTCTTCATCGATGGGGGAAGTCTCCAGTGCAGAGGCCATAGAAAGTTCTGATTCCTTGCTTGCTCTGTCTGCTTTAATACAGAACAGAGGACCACCAGCCCAGGAATGTCATCACCCACAGTAGGCTGGACCATCCATCCTTTATCAATCACTAATTCTGAAAATGTCTTTTTTCAAGACAGGATTTCTCTGTGTAGTCCTGGCTGTCCTGGAACTCACTCTGTAGACCAGGCTGGCCTCGAACTCAGGAATCCGCCTGCCTCTGTTTCCCAATTGCTGGGATTAAAGGCATGCGCCACCACTGCCCGGCCTGATTCAGATATTCTTAATTCAAAATATACAATTGTTGGGGTCCCTCAGCTGCAAGACTCAACTCATGCCTTCTATGCCTGAACCAAAGACTCACTACTATGAGTTCCACCTTCGAGGATTACAAAGGAAGCTATGCCTGCTGGCTGACATGTATACAGCCTGAGGACATCTGTTGTTGACCTCCTCCCCCACTGTGGACTGCGCCTCCAGCCATTCCCCTGAGTTGAGACCTGCGGATGCCGAGCCTCCACTTTCAGCCCAGCAGCCAGCTTCCCTTTCGGACTCTTCCTGACTCCTCCTGAATTCCTTATGTTATTCAAATGTCGTTGTAACCTAGAGATTCAGTTATGCTCTCTTGTATATAAATGCTGAACCCCCAAAGTAAAGGAGAGCCTTGATTGGAAACCCTCAACTTGGCTTCGTATCCTTTTGTTCTCGAACTTTGTGTTTCAGGTCTCCTTTCTCCCTTTGGTAGAGGCAGAACCCAGTTCATGAAACTGCGGGACAGTTTCATACAATGGCCCCAATAGATTCATGAAGGGTCTCTCAAACTCCACTGGGACTTTCCAAGCCTAGCTTTCCTCTCCACTCTCTCAACACTCTTATCTTCCAAGTTCCCACAGAACAGTTCAACAAGGTTTGAACACTCAATGGCTTTCCTAACCCCTAAATCCAAAGTCCTTCTCCATCCTCCCCCAAAACAACAGGGACAGGCTGTCACCATGATACCCGACTCCTGGTACCAATTTCTGTCTTAGTTAAGATTACCATTGCTCTGATAAAAGAGATTTCCTGCCAGGCAGTGGTGGTGCACGCCTTTAATCCCAGCACTTGGGAGGCAGAGGCAGGTGGATTTCTGAGTTCCAGGCCAGCCTGGTCTACAGAGTGAGTTCCAGGACAGCCAGGGCTGAGCAGAGAAACCTTGTAGTGAGGGTAGAAATAGTATGTAAGGGTAATGTGCCGACAGGATGAATCGAAGGCACATTCCTTTAACCCCAGTACTTTAGAGGTAGAGGGAGGTGGATCCCTGTGAATTCCAGGCCATCCTGATCTACATAGTGAGTTCCAGGCTCGCCAGGACTACATAATAAGACTATACTCCCGGGCAGTGGTGGCGCATGCCTTTAATCCCAGCACTTGGGAGGCAGAGGTAGGTGGATTTCTGAGTTCCAGGCCAGCCTGGTCTACAGAGTGAGCTCCAAGACAGCCAAGGCTATACAGAGAAACCCTGTCTCGAAAAACAAAAACCAAACCAAACCGAACCAAAACAAAAAATAAGACTATACAAAATAACATCAAAACAAACAAACAAAACAAAACAAATAAACAAACAAAAACCCAAACCCTGTAAGCATGATGAAACTGACCCATCAGGAAGATCGTCAATGAAAGCTGATTCCTCTGTCAACACTCCAATCAGAGCCCGCAAGCCGCACAATCTCTATGGCGATTGGCTGGAGAGAAGGCTCAGTGGTTAAGAGCACTGACTAACGGAAAGCCCATAGATCCTACAGAAACCCGTCCAGATTGTACAAGTCCCCACTCCACATCCCAGGCCAGCGAATTTCCACACGTGGCACTATAGCACACAGAAACTGGTACCAAATACTGGCCCAGCATTGGGAAGAATAACAGACCCGGGGAGCCGGAAGGGATGGAGTTCAGCTTGGAACCACCCCACCTCAGGGTTCTTTGGACTGTGGTTCCAAGGAAGTGTGGATGGAGCGGTCTGGATGGAGTCGCTCGGGCTCTTTACTATCTATCCGTTTGGTGTGCTTTGACAGTTTCCTAATACGGGCGGAACTCAAAGCTAGCTAGACAAAACACGAACCAGACCTGTTCCACAGAACTCTGAAGTCAGTTTTCTTTGGCTTTGCTTCAGCCGTTAAAAAAAAAAAAAAAAAAAAAAAAAAAAAAGATTGCTTCACGGAACCCACTGGTCTCTGAACTTTTTTCCCTTTTCTAGTAAAAGTTCAAATTCCAGCTGGAGTCCCGACCCACGGACAGTATCCTTCTTCAGAAGCCGCTGTACCCCACGCTTTGCTGAGTTCCAGAGATAAGATAAATAATTTACCAAATGTAGGTTTCTGGCTATCCACTCTGCTAGCATTTAGAGCACAGAGCTCTGGCCTGAGAGGACTTTGATTTGTTCAGAAGTAATACATCGGCTTCCCCCCCACCCCCGGGAGTTATTTTTTTTTTCTCCTTGGGATGTAGGGAGGGGGTTGGGGTTGCCTGGAAAATCCAGGGAGCTCCCAGCATCCCACACATATTTTGGGGATGAGCTGCCTTGATCTTATGGGTTTTACTGGAAATTCTGGAGAATGCTATTTTATTACTTTAAAAAAAAAAAAACCATACAAGCTGCTGGGGCTCTTTCCCTCCCCCCTCATCATGCCTCCGCCCTGTAAATCCAGTGAAAACAAAACTCCCATGAGACACCACATCTGTAATCCCGACACTTGGGAGGTTGAGGCAGGAGGATTGTTCTTAGTTCAAGGTTAGCCTGGGAAACAGAGTGAGACGTAGTCTCATCAACCAGGAACAACAGCAACACACACACACACACCACACACACACACACACACACACACACACACACACACACACACACATGCACACATAGATGGCATGTGCTGTTCCCAAAACTTCTGCAGAAGAAGCTATCAGAAGGGTAATTTCAATGTTGCGCAATCCGTTTATCCCAAATTCCTGGGGAACACTACTAGAGTCATTTCAGGGAATTTCAGAGAAGAGATTGCAGAGTTTCTCCAAAACCAGGCACCGTTTAAGGAAAACAAGGGACCAGTGCATTCCCTCCAAGACTCATGAACTTCTCACCCAGTTCCTGGAGGACAGGAAGGTGAAGGAGGCATGGAGGTTTCCACCTGGAGCTGCCCGGAGGCTCTTCCTCCACAGGCCAAGCCTTCAGTAACACTTCCCACAGCAAATACAAAACTAGCAGATCAGTCTAATACAAAACTGAGGATCAGTCAAATGAAGAGAGGAAAAAGACAAACAGCTGTGTCCCAGTAGGGAACCTCTCTCCTTTTTTATTCCCTCTTGGTTTTTCCCAGACAGGGCTTCTTTGTGTAGCCTTGAATGTCCTGGAACTAGCCTTTAGTCAAGGCTGGCCTGGAACTCCGAGAGATCAGCCTGTCTCTGCCTCCTTCCTGTGGGGATTAAAAGGCTGGCAAAGCAGATGCCAGCTACTGCTGTTGCTAACAGCAGCAACGGGGAGAACCTTTTTGTTCTCTTGACACTGGTCCTCAAGTAGCTGGCTGCTGCTGGCCTGGAACTCCCTGCCTCTCCTGCAACTCGACTTCTTTTTTGTTTATTTGCTTGTTTGTTTTGTTTTTCGAGACAGGGTTTCTCTGTGTAGCCCTGGCTTTCCTAGAACTCACTCGGTAGACCAGGCTGGCCCCGAACTCAGAAATCCGCCTGCCTCTGCCCCCCAAGTGCTGGGATTAAAAGCTTGTGCCACCACTGCCCGGCAAGATTTAGCTCTCTTAGGTCAACCTGATGAACAACATACTCTGCCATTTTAATTTTTTACATTTCTAAATGGTTCATTGCTTTATCATTTTATCTTAGATTTTCGCTTATCCCAAGACAGCCTGGAACTTTCAGTGTAGTGTAAGACCCTGTCAAGCCTTAGCTTACTGGAGACCCCCTGAGTGAATCACATGGAGCCTGATCGATGCAAAGAGCATGAGGATTTTTATTCCAGTGCACTGGAGCCGTCCCAGACCCCAAGAAAAGGAGGTGACCCCTCACAACTTGTTCAGTGAGCTTTTCTATAATTTTCAGGGCAGCAGCCATTGGACACGGTGTGATTGGTAGAACAGTGTGACTTTTTAAACTGATTTAAACTGGTCTTTAGGGAATGAGGTGGCAAGGACTTCCCTTGTCTGAAGGTGGGCAAAGATCCACCCTGCAGAATGTGCCCCCACCCGCAGGTTGGTTCTCACCCTGTGTTCTGAGGAATGTTAATTAGCCTCTCCCTTCTGGAGAGATCTGCTACCTTCCTAAAGTTCCTGAGCTTATCTTATTAAGGAAATTCCTGGCCTCCCGGTGTTTTTCTGAGATGTCCCTGTTTACTCAGATCTTACAGTAGCTGATAATATCCTTTAATTCCTGATCATTCCAAAGGCTGGGATGTCCGTTAGAGGCAATATCCCAGATTTTTTTTTTGTCTCCTCTTTCTTTTCTTTTTAATGTATTCATATTCATGTAAGCGTGCATGTATGTGTGTGTTTGGAGATCAGAGAACAGCTTGTGAGAATTCATTCTCGCCTACATGTATGTCCTGGGACCAAACCTAGGTGGTCGGACTTGACATAAAGTACCTTGACCTCTCAGCCATCTCCCAGGCGGCTGTTTTTGAAGTGGCAGCTTTGTAGTGATGTGTAACGGACCTGCTGATCCAAAAAGAAAAGAAACTGTGGTGGGGTATGTGGCTCAATAGCCTAGCCTGGGCTACAAGAGATTCTGTTTCAAAACATATGGAAAAATGACTAGGTTGGCACTCAGTGCAGAGGAGCCAGCAGCAGCAGGCAAATAACTGTCTTCCAGGCCAGCCTGGTCTACATATTCAGTTCCAGGATAGCCAGGACCACTTACTGAGAATTTTTCCTCCAAAAAAAAAAAAAAAGATTTAAAAATAAATAAAAGGGAATAGAGAAACAAATTCACTAAGCATGTGAGGGGTGAGATGAGGACGTAAGGAATTCCTCGTGCTCTACAGTTCTGGAACTGAAGCAATTAAGAGTGAACGGTGTATTTGAAAAAAAAAAATACCTGCCACCTCTTCTCTGTGAGATTAACCTACTTTCCTCGCTCATTTTCCTCTCTCTCCTACATCACTGAGTGTAAACGCTGCGGTAGCTCGCAGCCTCCCAGGGCTCTGGCAGCATCTGCGACGCTCGTTGGGGCCTCCCGGGGACACGCCGAAGTCATTACCTATCTGTCTTCCTTCCTCCCCTCAGCAGATTAAAACAAAACAAAACAAAACAAAAGTCTACCATAGCTTATCCAGGTTCTCCCTGATCGGAAGGATCGGCTTCCCTAGCTCGTCTGAGATGGGGAAGGCAGAGAAGGACCCAGACACCCACCCGGGGGAACTCAGGGCCCGCGCTCGCCCAGGTCTGTCTGCAGCCTGGATCTGCCTGCAGCCTGGATCTGCCTGGTTTCGGGTTGCTCCTCCCCGCCCGCTTGGTTTTGGTTGGTTGGATGGCTGAATGAAACACAACCTTGCCTGCAGACATCAAAGCCTGTCTCCAGCCGTAGCCAGCACTGCCTCTAGCCTTTCGTCTCTCCGGTACATTCCAATTTAGCTGAGGCTGCCTTGCATGATAATGAGGCCTAATTATCGCTTTATCCCTTGATTGAGGTGCTGAGTTTTTGAGACCGAGGAGTTCTCGGCTGGGCTCCCCTCGCCCTCCCTCCGATCCTTTCAGCACACCCCTGGCCTGAGATGCAGCCTGACGTCTTTTAGCCTATAGGTCTACGATGCAGCTCTCACATCCCAGGCCACAACTGCGCCTATGGGATGCTCCGAATACCACGGGCGTTTCAAGGGATTTATTACTAGGTTAAAGAGTAAAACAAACAATAGGAGTCGGTTCTCCTCATTCCCCGTTGTGATGATGTGGTTTCTTACCTCTCTCTTTGCACACACAGGCACTTGTAAAATGTTGATAGCCAAGCCTGATACCTCCCTCATGCCTGAGACGCCAGCTCTCAGGAGGCCCCAGGCAAGTTCGAGGCCAGCTTGCTCTACAGGGTGAGCAAGGCTACATAATGGGACCCTTCCTCAAAAATAAAAGTGTAGGGACCCCAGAAGGAAGGGGCTGTAAACGAGATTGCGGGGGTGGGGTGGGGGGCATTCTTTAACTGCTTCGTTTAGTGAGCTCTGTTAGCGTCCTTCCATTGCCCTAACCATAATTTGACACTTCCTTATTTTGTCCTCCCTTGCTCGGCATCCGACACCGGACTCCTGATACTCCAAGCATCTCGCTCTTCCACTGAACCATGACTCCTAGCCCAGATTTCACATTTTCTCACAGTTCCATTTGCGTTTCTGGAGGCTGTTGAGTTGAGAGCACTTTTTAAAAAAAGATGCCAATGTTCTTTGATTCACACCTCATCAAGGGTGTTTGTGTTGAGATTGTGGGTGTGAACCACCAAATCTGGCAAGAAGTTCTTGTATTATATTTTTAATTTAATTTATTTTAAATTATGATGACGATGAGTATTATTATCATTACTTTTATTGTTGTTGGTATTCTGTCTAAACTCCACCCCCACAGTTGCTGGCAGCTGACAGCTATGCTCCTCCCCACAGTTACCTGGCAACAGCCAATTAGGCCTGGCCCACTATAAAAGGGGCTGCTTGCCCCCTCCTCTCTCTCTTGCTCTTGCCTCTCGATCCCCCTCTCTCTTCAAGGTCATGGCCGGCCTCTACTCCTCTACTCTTTCCTTCTCTGCCTTTCTCTGCCTCTTAACTCTCCTCCCCATTCCCTAAATAAACTCTATTCTATACTATACTGGCGTGTGTCTAGTCCCTCAAGGGGAAGGGATGCCTTGGCATGGGCCCGCTGAGGCACCCTCTTCCCCTACACCCCGCCAGAACATATTCTTATAGCTCTTTATCTTTGTATGATCACAACAATTATTATTAAGAGTTTGGGCATAGGTATGCCACATCCATGTAGGATAGAGGTCAGAGGACAACTTTTGGGGATCGGTTTTCTCCTTCCACTGTGGGTTCCAGGGGTCAAACTCTGATCATCAGGTTTCCAAAGGCAGTCCTTTTTGTTTTGTTTTGTATTTTGAGACAAAGTTTCTCTGTGTCGCCCTGGCTGTCCTGGAACTCACTCTGTAGACCAGGCTGGCCTTTAACTCAGAAATCCGCCTGCTTCTGTCTTCCGAGTGTTGGGATTAAAAGCATGTGCCACCACCACTCGGTTTAAGGTGTGTGTGTGTGTGTGTGTGTGTGTGTGTGTGAAGCTGGGGGTTGAACCCAGGGTTTTGGGCACGTGTTGGGTCAACCACACTATACTGCTTGCCTAGATCGATGAGTTATTATTGAGTCAGGTTTACAGTGTTAGACTCTGAAGAGGCAGAAGGAAGATAAACATTTGTTAGAGAAGAAAAACTTCTTGGAACTCGCTAAGACCAGAGGATTTCTGCACTACCCCAGCGAACCTTCCAGATACAAAGTCTAGACTACTGCATCTGGGAGGCTGTGAGTGTCATGTGTGGAGGTGGGGCCGGACGGTTAGAGATCTGCTCGTACACGTATACGTAGTTCTCAAGTTCACACAACTCCTGACGAACTGGAGGATCAGAAGGGATGCTCACAGACCAGACTGGCTTCGCACTCAGAAATCCGCCTGCCTCTGCCTCCCAAGTGCTGGGATTAAAGGCCTGCGCCACCACTGCCCGGCTGGTCGTGTCTTTAAAAAGTTTTTGTTGCAGTCAAATGTATCTGTGTGTTTGTATGTTGTACCGTGTTGAGTATGCTTACATACCATGCCACGGAGGTAGAGGTCAGAGGACAAATTGGGTCAGTCTGTTCTTTCCTTCTGTACCATGTGGGGCTCGAACAAAGTTGTCAGGCTCGGCAGCCAGCACCTTTACTCACTCATCCATCTTGCTGGCCCACCGCTCTGTTAGTTCCTTATTCTCATTGCTACATATTCAAGGTCTGGCCCCTTGAATTCTTCTTGGAATTCCACAAGACTTCTTGGTCAATTATAAGGAGGACTGCTAACTGCAGGACTTTCTGTACTAACATGGGCCGGCATTTTCATCGTGGGATTTTGGTCAAATGCTGCGGGGTTGAGCAAGGAAGTTAATTATCCTAAATAGAAAAAAAAAAAAAAAAAAAAAAAAAAAAAACAATATGGATTAGTAATCTATTGCATAGACTCCCTAATATCAGGACAGGGGAGCCAGCCCGCCTTGAAACAGGAAATCCTGCTTCACACAAAGCCGGAAATGCCAGGAACTGATTATTCTGAGCCGGTACAGATTCAAAACAGCTTTTTTGGCCTTCCTTGAAGGCCGGCTGAGGTAGTTAATCACCCTTGGAGAAAAGGAATTCTTGGAGGGAGGAGGGGCTGCTTCCTAACCTTTGAGAGTGGAGGTCAAAGGATGTCCCTGCTCTCTGTATGCCGGTCTGTGACAGGACTTCAGACTGGGGGGAGGGGGGGCAGAAGAACTGGCCTCTAGACACGTGCAGCAATCGCTAATTTCCTGGTAGCTGAAACTCAAGAGATTTACCAAAGGAAAAAAGGAAAATAAAAAAGGAAAAAGAAGAAAAAAATACATTGCCAAGGGGGCTGGAGATTTTGCTGGGAAGTCACCCCACCTGTACCCCTGGACTCTGGGTTCTACTCTCAGCTCCCACAAAGAAGAAAAACTAAGCTAAACCTAACCACATACACCCCCTTCTGTTCATCTTCACAAATAAACCATTCGGTTGGGGTCCTTACATCTTAAAATGTGTTTTGTGTGGACGAGCTTAAGCATGGAGGTCCGTTCTCTCCTACCGCGTGGGACCAAGGGAATCGAACCCAAGTCCTCAGGGCTGGAGGCAATCGCCGTTGCCCTATGAGCCATCTACACAGGTCCATTAAGCCACTTTAAATATATAAAATGTGCCAGGCGGTGGTGGCGCACGCCTTTAATCCCAGCACTTGGGGGGCAGAGGCAGGCGGATTTCTGAGTTCTGGGCCAGCCTGGTCTCCAGAGTGAGTTCCAGGACAGCCAGAGCTACACAGAGAAATCCTGTCTCGAAAAAAAAAATTAAAAAAGAATATATAAAACATATATGTGTATTTATTTTACTTCATGTCTATGAACTGTTTGCACTGTGTGCCTGCCTGACGGATACCCTGGAACAGGGCTTAATGGATGGTTGTGAGCCACCATATGGGAGCTGGGAATTGAACCTGGATCCTCTGGAAGAGCAACACTTGCTTTTGTTGCTGTTGCTGCTGCTTTTAACCAATGAGCCCCTTCTCCAGCCCTTAAACCAGTGTTTAATCTGGTCTGGAAACATCTCTTAGAAAGAAGTGTCCCAAAGTTGGAACACCGTGATCTGTTCTCAGGGACAGTGTCTCTTTGAATCCTCACGTGTGACATTACTATCTTATCCCCAGATCCAAAGACACAACTTTCTCTGATCCCTTTTATCTGGAAAGGCTGAAGAGGAGTCGGGTGAACTGCTGTGAGAATCTCTTTACGAGGGCAGTCCTGGTCTGATTGACGGTTTGAACGCTTTTCTTAAAAATCAGAGTCCCGGGACATTTTCAATTTTGCTTGGGCTTTGGCGACCGTGAGGAGCGAGGGTGTAGAGTTAGCTCTTGGGAGGTGTGTGTGGGGGGGGGTCTGGGGAGGGAGCCTCCCTAGAGCTCGGGCTCTTTTAGTAATCTTCTTTGTGAATGGGGCTGTGGGAGGAGGGGGTTAGAGGCGCACATGCTTGGAATTCCGTCCTCTGGGTGGGCTTCTTCTCTCCAAACTTGCAGGATGTGGGAAACGGAAGATGAAGGAGGCTGGATTTCCAACCTCTCGGGTTACAGTGTGTAAAATGCAGAGAGAAAGAAGCAGGGGGTGCGAGAGGGGGGCGGGGAAGCCCTCCTGAGAGGGGCCCCGGGAAACCCAGTTTGAGTACTGGCTGGGGAGAGTGAGAAGAGAGAGAGCTGCCGCGTGTGGATCACGTTTCAAATCACATCAGGGCTGTGGAATTTCCTCTCTTGTGGGGTGGGGGGGCGTGAAGATGCAGTTGCTCTAAGGTTAGTTGGTGATGGATAGTGACCCATAGACGCCCGATCGAGGGTCTTTACTAAGGGGATTGGTGTTGACAAGCCAAGCTGTCCCGGAGAGATGCTAGGACCTTCTTCTGACCGGGTGATTAGCTAAAGCCCGTGACCCGAGAGCCATATCCATGTATGGATTGTGTTTGTGCCTGACCTCTGTGGTATGCAGAGAGCGAACACAGGGGCCGAGAAGGGGAACTGCGGGAGTTGGGGGTGGGGGAGTAACGGGGAAGGCGGGAGAGACTGCAGCGTGGGTGTGGGATCCCAGGCCTGCTTTGTGTTTCGGGTGTCCCTGGCGCGTCTTGTCCCTGAAGGATCTGTTTCTCTTCTACCTTAACAGTGCAGCGCTGATTCCTGACTGCCTGCCTGGCTCTCTCCTGTGGCCTGGCATCTTCACATTTGTAGATTTGTCTCCTTTATCCGAGAGCACCTCGGGCCCCTCTCCTCCAGAACCGACACCCTACGTGCAGAGCCTGTGATGCTGGGCCACCCTTCCTAAGGTTTGACATATTATCTCGCCCTTAAAGGGAGGAGTTGGAACCCACCATGAAATCCTGGCCCAGCAAAGTACATAACCTGGAGCAGAAGGACCCCAAACTCAAGGTCAACTAGGGTTTCATGCATAAGATCCTGTCTCAACGCACCAAACCAAACAACAATAAAAACAGAGCTGACATAAAAGAAGTGTAAGAAGTGAGAAGGTGACACCAGAGAGCAGGCAGCCTCCCCTCCCGCCTCACCTCTTATAGATTCAGACTCCCGAGGCTTGCAGTAGCCTTGTCCTCTAAATGAGCAGCTGAATAAAAAGGAATGATTTCTCTGAGATAGGGCCACAGGTAGCCCAGGCTACCCTCAAACTATGTCATCATGGATTATCTGAAGCGCTTGATCTTCCTGCCTCCACCTCCCAGTATAATTAAGCATAGGTGTGCGGCACACTGCGCCTGACATATACAGAGCATGCACCTAACCAAGGGTTTCATACTTAACTAAGGGAAGCATTCTATCGACTAAGCTACCGTACATCCCTGGTGCAGAAAGGAATATTTATTAAGCCTTCACCCTTTCCATAATTGGACAATGTATTGTCTTGATGTTCTGATGGGTAGGAAGTTATGTAGGCAGTATATAAACTGTGTCATACTACACAGAGCAAAAATATTGCTTGTTTTCAAAAAAAAAAACCAGAAGACAGTAAAATGCACCTGTCACAGACTGGCTGGCTCTTCCTTCAATCTTTTTTTTTTTTTTCTCTCCTGTTTCAAAAAGATGTTCAGGGTTCTCGGCGTATCAGGGTCATCATTTCCAAACATCCATTAGTGCCATCCCCCAGTTGAGGGAGAGATGCAGTTAATAAGCATTTCTGCTTGATAGAGTCTAGCGATCTATTAGAACTGCCACCGAGCAGTCAGAGCACACAGTTCATCCTTACCGGCTGCACATACACATTTCCCCTACGCTCCATCTTTCCCAACACTGCTGCTTCTGATAGCGTTGCATATATAATATATACATCCTTTTCTTATTTAATTATGTGTATGTCTGTGAGGATGTCTGTGAAGATGGGCACTGGGGGAGGGGAAGGGGCCACCCTCATCTGACCAGAGGCACTTGATCACTTAGGATGTTGCCTGATGTGGGTTCTGGGAACCGAACTCTGGTCTTCTATAGGAACAGAGAGAGTGCTAGCAACCTCTGAGCCACCTTGTGTGGCTTCCATGGATGTCTTTGATATATACTTAACAACGATGTTTTCTTTGTGGTTTGTTTGTTTGCTCGACTCTTTTAGATAAGTGTCTCTGGCCCAGGCCAGAGAGTTCCTGAACTCACTAGATTGCCTGAGGATGGCTTTGAACTTCTGCTTCTCGTGCTTCTCCCGCTCCCTCCAACCCCAGTGCTGGGATCGCAGGACTGCTCCCCTAAGTCTGGCTTACATACCGCTGTGGGTGGAACTCGGGGCCTGCGGTGCTCCATCCGAGTACTCTGCCAGGCAAGCCACATCCTTAGCTCGAGTCTTTTTACCTTAGGTCCTCTGCCTTACCTCTCAAAGATGCTCTGTGGCCTGGAGCTTTTCCAGACTCTGTTGACAATTGGAGTCATTCCTAGAGCTTACGCAGTAGACCAGGCTAGCTAGCAGTCTGAGTGCTGGGACTAAAGGCATGTGCCATCACTGCCCAGTAGCTTCTATAGATGTATATGGAGCTGGAGAGATGGCTCAGTGGTTAAAAGCACTCGTTGCTCTTGCTGAGGACATGAGTTCAATTCCCAGTGCCCACACTGTTGCTTACAACCATCCGTAACTCCAGTTCCTGGGGCTATAAACACCGACCTCCTCCAGCACCAGGCACATCTATACACTCAGACGCATAAAGTAAATTTTTTAAAATTTGTTTTTATTTCATGTGCATTGGTGTTTAGCCTGCGTGTATGTCTTCGAGAGGGTGTTGGATCCTCTGGAACGGGGGTTATCAGACAGTGGTAAGCTGCTGTGTGGGTGTTGGGAATGAACCCAGGTCCTCTTGGAAGAGCAGACAGTGCTCTCAACTGCAGAGCCATCTCTCTGGCTACCAAGTAAATATCTCTTTTAAAGCTGCTTTTTAAAAAATTAATATGCCGGGCAGTGATGGCGCATGCCTTTAATCCCAGCACTTGGGAGGCAGAAACAGGTGGATCTCTGTGTTCGAGGCCAGCCTGGTCTACAGAGTGAGTTCCAGGAGAGCCAGGGCTATACAGAGAAACCTTGTCT
>NW_022196909.1:45970195-45983804 GCF_008632895.1 Mastomys coucha
AAAAAAAAAAAAAATTAATGTTGTGCGTGTACGTGTGATGGGGTGCCCATTTGAAGGTCAGAAGGCAATTTTCTGGAGTCAGTTTTCTCTTTCCATTTTTTACATGGGTCAGGGGCATAGAACCCAAGTCTTCAGGCTTATTGGACAAGCCTGTCTATCCACTGAATCTCGCCTCTGCCCTACACCCCCCCCCCCCTTTGAGGAAAGGTCTCATTGCAGCCCAAGGAGGCTAGGTCATTCAGACTGACCTTGACCTCGGTCTGCTCCAATAAAGGCTGAGCTTATAGGTGTGTCCCCATCCCCAGAGTGACTCTTTAAGAAGGAGACCTATTAAACCAGGGAAGGCACAATATCTGACCTAGTCCTTCTGGAATCTCTGTGGTTTCCTAAGAACAGGGAAGCCGAGGAACCAGCATGCTATTTTCTGTGTGCAGAGGCAAAATAACTCAGCCATGGATGTCTATTCTTGGTCGAAATGAAAATTAGTTTTTGAAAAAGTCCTGTAGTCGCTCGGTCTGGAGCATCCCGCTGTTGACCCCGGTGGCCAAGAGCCCCGAGGATTCAAACGTTAAAATTAGAATTGGCTTTGAGGACTGGGCCTATTTACTAGCCGGGCAGCTTGTTTTTATTTACCTAACACTTAATACAGCGTTCGCTGTGAGCCAAGCACTGTTGTAAGCATTTTTCAAATATTTGCTGGGCTATTCTTCAGACTGGGGATGCTATTATATAAGACTGCCACGAAGCTGGGCTGTTAGCTTCATCTGAGTATGAGGAACTCAAGACTGGGGGCGGGGTGGGAGGGGGCGCGGGTGGCAGTGTCATCCACCGACCTAGGCCTGTGAGTTTTAGCTCTCTGCCGCAGCACACCCAGAGTAAACTAGGTGATACAGCCATTTTGCTATCGAGACATCGCCCCCGGGATAAGGGAGACGACAGGGGGTACCATCTTCACGGAAGCAAGAAAGACCCAAGTCCTTCCGGCAGTGTGGGTTCAGGAAGTCTCAGGAAAGGGAGAATTCTCTCCCATTGGCTTCCCTCGCGTATTGAATCTCCAGAACCTTCTTGTTATTCAGTCCACAGCCCCTGTCTTGCGCCGTTTCCGTTTCCTTGAACAGCAGGCATCTAGACATGATGCTGGTCCCCACAGCTCCTGACCTCATTACTCATTCTGTTTACGGCGAAGCCTCACCCTCCAGACTGCCCTGATTTCCCAGCCAGGAATTTGGCTGCCCTTGTTGACTGTGATTCAGATTTTCGCTCCAGCGACACAGCGACCAGGCCCTCCTCCTGTGTACACACCCCTCCCGACATCCTGGGACCCTGTCAGGAGTAAGGCAGGTTGCTGTGAGACACATCCCACACCAGAGAGCTCGGACCGGGATGAGAGTGGGGGGAGGGGTTGAGGACCGGAGCTGGAGTGGGGGCGGGGTGGGGACTGTAGTGGTAGGGGCGTCGGAAGAGGACTTGAAGGTAGTGCCTGGAGAAATGATTAGGGAGAATCACAATCTAAGGGACGGTAGAAAACCCACATCACGTGGTCTCAGCAGTGTCCACACTAAGCACCTGAGGAGATGGAATAAGAGACAGGAATATGCCGGGCAGTAGTGGCCCACGCCTTTAATACCAGCACTTGGAAGGCAGAGGCAGGCATATTTCTGAGTTCGAGGCCAGCCTGGTTTATAGAGTGAGTTCCAGGACAGCCAGCCAGGGGTATACAGACAGAAGGTTGGGGCCCATCACCTCACTATCAAGTGGGATTGACAGATATCTACAGTTTTGGCCTATTTATGTTGAATCTACATATACCCCTCTCTTTCTGGATCATTCATTTACATTTGTATTTATTTGAGACAAGGTCTTTCCGGGAGATTGTGTAGCTGGTAGCTGAGAACTTACCAAGTAGCGGAGAGTGACTTTTTTTTTTTTTTTTTTTTTTTTTTTTTTTTTTTTTTTTTTTTTTTTTTTTTTTGGTTTTTCGAGACAGGGTTTCTCTGTGTAGCCCTGGCTGTCCTGGAACTCACTCTGTAGACCAGGTTGGCCTCGAACTCAGAAATCCGCCTGCCTCTGCCTCCCAAGTGCTGGGACTAAAGGCGTGCGCCACCACCGCCCGGCCTGGAGAGTGACTTTTTTAACTTTTAAGAAATGTACATTTGTGTAGCCGGTGGTGGCGCATGCCTTTAATCCCAGCACTTGGGAGGCATAGGCAGGCAGATTTCTGAGTTCGAGGCCAGCCTGGTCTACAGAGTGAGTTCCAGGACAGCCAGGGCTACACAGAGAAACCCTGTCTCAAAAAACCAGAAAAAAAAAAAAAGAAATGCTCATTTGTGTTGAGCCATACCTATGGAGGCCAGAGCTCCTCGAACTATGTGGGTCCTGCAGGTCCAGGGATTAAACCCAGATCCTCAGGCTTAATCGCAAACTCCTTTGCTGGCTAAGCCATCTCTTGATCCTTCTGCCTCTACTTCCTAATTGCTGGGAATCCAGGCATGCAATACTCCCCTGGGCATCAAGCTGGTACTCACTGAACCCTCACTGCCTCCTGGGTTCTCTCTCTCTGTGTCCCACGTTTCCCATTGGATACCCAGGACCCTATTATAAACTTTGGATTCCGGGTCCTATGTGACTCAGGTGGCCTAGAGTTCCAGCTCAGCCTCATATACACACACCTATTTGTGTTCTTTTCTTTCTTTCCCAGGTTGCAAAGCAGTCAGAAAACAAAACAAAACAAAACAAAAAAAACAAAACAAAACAATGCAGAGCCAGGCGGGCTCTGACTGAAGTCGTGGAATTCCAAGCTTCAGTTTGCACAGCCTGGACTCATTAAAGTTGAAAAGGACCTGCTTGTGATTTGGTTTTACCCCTGAAGTGATCGCAGGCGGGGTTAGGACAGGGATGGGGGCTGGGGGGTAGGGCTCTTCAGACTCCAGCCGGTTAGTGTCTGGGAAGGGGCGGGGGAGGAGGGGCTGCTGGAGCGACTCAGTGCTGTGGAGACCCTGGTGGAAGTGGATCCTACCTCCCAGCCCTGCTGGGAGGGCTGGCCATCTGAGCATGTAGGAGAAGCAGCAGCACCCAGCAAAGGCCTTCCCTTCCCCTCCCAGATCTCTAACTACCTTTGGATGCACTGGCAGCGAACGGAACTGTGTGACATCAAGGAGACATTTTCTTCCTAGTGAGCTCAGCCCTTCCATTTCGAAATTCCTCAGTCACAAGATAGAGGCAGCCCAGGCGCACACACTTGTGTCTGCAGCAGGTGACCCGGGCTTGTTCCAAGCCCTCCAGAGGCTGTGTAATCCCCGGGATTCCGGCGGCTGGCTGCCTGGATGGCCTTGTAAGGTGCTGAGGCTGGCCTTCATTATCCCTGAGAGCTGACAGCTCCTGGATGGCCTGCCCAGATGGAACAGGTCCCATTGGATGGCGCCTGGGAGTCACCCGCTTCCCCTAGCAGTTTCTCCTCTTTGTCCCTTCTCGGTTTTACTGGTGGGTATTCCATGCCTAGGTTTGAAGTTACATGAGCAAGTCTAGTATGTTGGGACATGCCTGTCGTCTGACCACCGGGAAAATTGAGGCAAGAAAGTTGCTGAGAGTTTGAGGCCAACCTAGGACTCCGTAGACAGTTACGGTGTGACTTCCTACCTCAAAATACAATAAAAAGACTCTCTGCTCAGACAAGGGGAGAGGCCCCTCAACTCCTAATCCCTCTACCCCCACGGCAGAGAGGAAACAAATTTTCAAAATCAGATACAATTAAATGAGATCAAAGTTATCCAAAGATGCTTTTCCTTGATTTTTTTTTTTTAAATTTACTGGGTGTTTTGCCTGCTTGTATGTCTGAGTATCACATTTCTGTCCATGGGGCCATAAAATAGCATTGGAAGCCCTGAAAGTGAAATTACAGATGGTTCTCAGCCACCCCAACTGAGTGGGTGCTGAGAACTGAACCTGGATTCTCTGCAAGAACAGTAAGTGCTCTTAACTGCTGAGCCATCTCTCTCCAGCCTTCTGCCCAATTGGCCTTTGATCCCAGCATTTGGGAGGCAGAGGCAGCAGCTCTCTGGGAGTTTAAGGGCAGTTAGGTGCACACAGGAAGTACCAGGACAGCTAGGGCTACAGAGAGAGTGTGGCACAAAACCAAGCAGATTCTGACAGAGTCTAATGAATAGATTTGTTCTTTGTAAACACTTGGAGGAATGACAGGTGGAAGGGGTCGAGAGACTTAAAGCAGTCTGTTTCTACTGGAGCAGGAAATTTTATGTCCATCCATTCAAACACCATGGACAACAGGATGGATTCAGAACTGAGGGTTTCAGGTAGGGCTGGTCATGGTGGGCTAGCCTCAGAACTAGGCTGCCCCTGGATCTTTAGAAACATGGATGAGTGGCATCGGGAAGACCTGGGGGGGGGGGGTCATTCACGTGCTTTTGGACTAAACTTTGAGAGTTATGCCTTCAGATACTTCTTACTGTTGCCTGAGTTGTGATCACACACACACACACACACACACACACACACACACACACACACGCATGCACGCACACACCCCTCCCTTGATTCAGTTCTAAACCCCCACATGGTAGCCTGACTCATGATTTAAGAAGCTAGGCCCAGGGCTAGACAGATGACTCAGGTGAGGAGGACTGGCTGCTCTTCCAGAGATCCTGGATTCCATTCCCATCACCCACGCGGCAACTTACATACAACCTTCTGTAATTTCACTCTGGGGATCTCACACCCTCTGAGGGTACCAGACACGCATGCGTTGCACAGACATATCTGCAGGCAAAAAAAAAAAAAATACTCCGGCACAGGAAATGAATAAATAAAAATAAGATTTAAAAAAGAAAATAAGGGGGGGGGCGCTGGAGAAGTGGCTCAGTGGTTAAGAGCACTGGCTGTTTTCCCCAGAGAACCTGAGTTCAAATCCCAGCAACCATATGGCAGCTTTACAACTGTCTGTAACTCCATTTGTAGGAGATCTGACATCCTCACACATAAGTACATGTAGGCAAAACACCAGTGCACATCAAATAATTTTTTAAAAAAAATTCAGGCATAGGACTTTGATCCTAGTACTCTGGGGGCAGAGGCAGGTAGATCTCGAGTTCAAGGCCAGCCTGATCTACATAGGAAGTTCCATGCTTATTCCAAGGCCACAGATCACATACCCTTGAATTTGACCCTTGTCTCCCAGGAAGGACTGGGAGCTAGGGCTTAGTACAAGCAGAACCAGGAGGGATGTATCCTTTCACAACTGCAAGCAAAAACTCAAAGTGGTCAGTTAAGGCTGTGTTCCAGTGAGATCCCCGGTAGCCAAAGTGGCTTGGCGCCCACCCATCTGCAGTTACCGCTGAGAAGCCCTGGCCGTGCGCATCTCAGAGCATAAGTTTCCCAGAGTAGCATTTGGACGCTGTTCTGCAAACTCAGAACTGGAGTTTGGGTACTAAAATATCTTTTGGCTACCACTGTGAGTCCTGTTCTTCGTGGCACCGCCAGCTGGCTAGCAGGTGACAGAAGGTAGAGCCGGGACAACAGCTGAAAATGAAGAATTAATACCGTGGGTCTTTAGCATCCAAGGACCTGCCAGGAGCCGGGATTCCTCTTGAGCAGGGGCAGAGGGCCGTGTGACTACGGGAGTGGGGCTTGGGCGGTAGCCATCTAGGGGCCCTTGGAGACAAAGGAAAGGCCATCTAAAATTTTTATTTATTTTTTATTTTTTATTTTTTCTTGTTTTTTTCGAGACAGGATTTCTCTGTGTAGCCCTGGCTGTCCTGGAACTCACTCTGTAGACCAGGCTGGCCTCAAACTCAGAAATCCACCTGCCTCTGCCTCCCAAGTGCTGGGATCAAAGGTATGTGCCACCACCGCCCGCCACCCTTTCTTACATAAAGCCATACTGGGGGCTGGAGAGATGGCTCAGAGGTTAAAAATACTGGTTGTTCTTTTCGGAGGACCAGAGTTCAACACCCATATTCTATAGTTCACACGGCCTGTTAGTCCAGCTTCAGGCTGAATCTGACACCCTCTTCTGGCTCCTGAGAGCAACTGCACTCAGGAGTCTACATACCCACACACAGAGGCACAGGTTTTTAAAAATACGTCTATTTTTTCAAGGGAGGATCTCACGACGTACCCCAGGCTACTCTGGAACTTGCAATGTAGACCAACTGACCTAGAATTGAGATGTCTGTGCTTCTGGCTCCTCAGTACTAGGATTGAAGGAGCCACCACTCCCAGTTAAAAGAATTAATTGGGGGGGGGGGGGGCAAATGTGTTGGCCACGTCTGTAACTCAAGCACTCTAGAGAAGGAGACGAGATGGGATGATTGCTGAATTCAAGGCCACCAGAACTACAGATTGGATCCTGTAGCAAAACAAATAAAACAGGCCCATACCCTCAGCTACCTGGGATCTGAAACCAGCCTGGGCTGTCTAAGACCTTGTGGACCACCACCACCCCCCAAAAATAGGGAAGTAAAGAAACTCTACAAAAAAAAAAATCTGCCAGGCATAGTGAATTAATCCCAGGCAGCTTCAGGAAGATTTCTTAAGTTCAAGGCTAACCTGGTCTACAAAGAGAATTCCAGGACAGCCAGAGTTACACAGAGAGACCCTGTCTCATAGAATCACAACAAATCCAAAATTAAACTGTAACTCATCGGTTTTCCAATTTTGGTTTTCGGGTATTAGTTTGTGATAAGTTATTTCTCTGCTGGTGAAATGAGCCAATTCAGGCCAGATTGGAGTATAAATATAAACACCAGTTTATTTGGGAACCCGCTCTCGGTGGGCGAGTTCACTGGATCTGAGGAAGGGATCTAGGAAAGTAGGTATGGGAGGGAGTCAGAGGGGGAGAGAGAGGAGAGAGAGAGGGAGAAGGAGAGAGGGAGAGAGAAAGAGAGAGAGACAAAGAGAGAGACACACAGAGAGAGATATCAAAGTGTCTGGATTATATATGAAAGAGCCCTGGACTGGATAGTTGGGGGATTTAGGGCAGGGTATGCCAGGTCGGGACTGAGGGATGCTGGGAGAACCTGAAAAAAACGAGGTCTGCTTTGGTATGTAACATGTGCACCCTAGCCATTATCCATTATCCCTATGTGACTCCCACTTGTATCTTTTAAACAAAAATCTTTTTCCTTTTTTTTTTTTTAATTTTTTTTTTTCTCGAGACAGGGTTTCTCTGAATAGCTCTGGCACTCACTCTGTAGACCAGGCTGGCCTCAAACTCAGAAATCCGCCTGTCTCTGCCTCTCAAGTGCTGGGATTAAAGGCGTGCGTCACCACTGCCTGGCTATCCTATTCTTTTAAAATATTTATTACTTTAAAAACATATCGACTGTACTCGACAGTCAGGCCAGGTGGCCTCAGAGGTGAGGCGAGAGAGGTCAGGTGCCCCAGAGGTGGAGTTATGGATAGTTGTGAACCACTGGATTGATGTGGGAGCTGGGAACTGAACTGGAGTACTCTGCAAAAGTCCTGTGTTCTTAACCACCGAGTTATTTCTTCAGATCCCTCTTTCCCTATTTATTCAATATTGTTCTGGTTTTGTTTTTGTTTTTTTTGAGAAAGGGTTTTCTCACCTTTTGTTTTCTTTCGGCACTCCTCGCCATCCTCCAATCATCTATCTCCGTGTAGCCCAGGCTGGCCTGGAATTTAGGGATCTGCCTGCCTCTGTGTCCCCCTCCCAAATGCTGGGATTAAAGACGTGCATCAACATACCTGGCCTATTTTTATTTTAAATCACGTGTTTGTCTGTGTGTGTGTGTGTGTGTATGTGTGTGTGGTGGAGGTGGGGGGGGGAGGAGTGGGGGTGGCGGGGGTGGGGGTTTCCCGTGGAAGTCAAAGTCTTGCGATGCCCTGGAGTTGGAGTTACCAGAGATTGTGAGCAGCCTAATTGGTGGGTGCAGGGAAACCAACCTCAGGTCCTCTGCAGGAGCAGTGTGCCCTCTGAACCACTTGACCCAGGGTCTCCTACAACCCCTTCGCACTCCTCTTGTCTCCCATAAATTTAATCTGCAGGGAGCTACTACATCCAGTTTGAAATCATGTGTTGGAGCTCCCAGATTGTCCTTTGTCGCCTGAACCCAGGGAAACAGACGGTAGTTTGCTTGCCTTAGAGTCAAAAGGCGCAGCCCTTCGATGACCTGAAGGAAAATCAAACTTGGCGAGAGGCCTCTCTGTGTCTCTTTCAGGCTACAGCCTAAAATAAGCAGCCGCCCACCCCGCACGCCCAACTAATGAACTATATCCAACAGCCTTTCTTGGGAGAGTCCTTTGAGAAAGAGGCGGTGCTTGGTTTTGACCTCATTATCCACGCATCCCCCACCCCACCCCCTCTGGGGCAGGTACATTCCTTGCATTCCTGCCTGCAGGAGCTGCTGGGACGTCGTTAACCCCGGGGCGAGCCTGGGAAAATGCGGCCGACTGCCTCCGAGAGTCCTCGGGGAGCGGGCGCGAGATAACGAGAGGTGACGAGGTCAGCCTGGGAGCCCCTTTCATCTTTTCAGCCCTCTTCCAACTCGGACAAAAGGCTCTGTCCAGGGGTGCCAGTACCCCTCGGTTTTATTTGATGCTTTGGCCCTGGAAGGGGGCTGGGAGGCCTGGTCGTGTCTGGATATTGTTTTGGGGGAGCGAATGTCTCGCTCTCAGGACGCCCTGGACCCCTGGGGGAATGCTAAGTGGAAGGCCGGGACGAGCGCAAAAAAGAGACCACCCAGCTCCTGGGAGGAGGGTGTGCAGAGCCTGAAAGGAAGCAGCCGCCAAACAGAGTTCACCACTTAGACAGTCAGATTAAGGGCGAGGCCGGGAGGCCACAGGGGAACCCAGCTAGCTTTTGCCGCCAAAGTGAGAAAGGAGGAGTGGCTGGGAGGAGGCCTACTCCTCCTCCAGCTTGCCTCTTATCAACTACCTCTGTGCTTTTTCCACTCCTAGAAGGGTGCCCTGAGGTGCCCGGGGCTTGCTGGGGGAAGGGGAGGGAAAGTGTGTTGTCGAAGGTGGGGGTGGGGGGGTGGAGGGGCGGGTGGGGGTTTTCACTTCTGTGCTTTCTCCAAGTTTCTTCAGTCCTGTGCCTTGTCAGAACAGAATTCCCCACTAAAAAATCAAGGGAGAGAGCCGGGCGGTGGTGGCGCACGCCTTTAATCCCAGCACTTGGGAGACAGAGGCAGGCAGATTTCTGAGTTCGAGGCCAGCCTGGTCTACAGAGTGAGTTCCAGGACAGCCAGGGCTACAGAGAAACCCTGTCTCGAAAAACCAAAAAAAAAAAAAAAAATCAAGGGAGAGAAGACGCCTGCCTGGAAGTAATGTCAGTGGGAGCAGGGAGATGGCCAGTTGGAGGCCGGCGGAGCTACACTGGGGGGGGAGGGGGGATTTTGTCCCTAAAACAACAGCAAAAAGACAAGACAAGGCAAAACAAAACCACAAACAAAAGATTTGAACTGGAAAGGCATTGGTGGTACACGCCTTTAATCCCTGCACTCGGAAGGCAGAGGCAGGCAGGTTTCTGTGTGTCCGAGGCCAGCCTGGTCTATGGAGTGTGTTCAAGGACAGCCAGGGGTACTCAGAGAAACCCTGTCTCAGAAAACCGTCAACAACAACACAGACCTTTGGAATATTTGAAAGTTAAGCTGGTGGTGGGGTGGTCTGTGCCTTTAGCTCCCAACTCGATGGCAGATCGGCGGGAGGATGAGGTAGGCAAATTGAGAAGAGAGGAACCCATCGTGATGGTTACCTTTCCTGGATGCTGCAGGAAAGAGATCCCTAAGATGGGAGAGACTTCCCTTGGAGGTTTATGGTCATGCTCTGCACTTTGACCTTCAGCTAGAAGGACCTAGCCCCAAAAGATATTGCCTGCACATGGTACATCTATGACAGCCCATAAGCAAATGTGCGATTTGGGGGCTGGAGAGATGGCTCAGTGGTTAGGGGCATGTGCTGCTTGACCAGGAACATCCATGGACCGCCCAAAGTGACTCCTCAGCGGTCAGGCATCTTTTCAGCCAGCTTTCCGGGGCTGCTGAGACAAGACACGTCATCGTTAGCTGTAGCCCTTGTCCCATGTCCTCTTCTACAAGCACCACAGCCCAAGTAAAAGCCAAGTCTCCCTTCCTCCACTATCTTCTTTATTCTACCTCCCACAGACTGCATCTGTACCCCCCCTTTAAGAAGAAAACCTCCCTCGTGAGACCTGTCACATGGTGTGATTTTGCGGGGGATCTGCCGTCTAGGCCCATCACTGCTCTTCCAGAAAACCTGAGTTCGATTCCCAGCACCTGCATTAAGTGCCTCACAAACACCTCTAACTCTAGTTCAAAGGTATCACACACTCTTCTGGCCCCCACGGGTACCTGTATTCATGAGTACAAACCCATTCAACATACACACTCACACATTCACACTCACATGCACTGTCGGTCATGCACTTATGCACATAATCACACAGTCGCACATACTAACACATTCACGCGGTGTCACACACACACACATTCATTCACACACTCATGCACACATTCACACTCACATGCACACACGGACACATGCATACACACACACATTCATACACTCATGCACATATTTACACACACATACATGCACTAGCACATTCACTCATGCACACATTCGCACACACATCCACACTCATGCACACATTCACACAAGTACACACACTCATTCATACACTAACATTCACACGCTCTGGCACAATTCACACACGCACACATATTCACACATTCACGCACACATTCACACACATACATACACTCACGAATACACTAACGCATTCTCAGACTAACACAAGTCCGCCTGCCGCTGTCTCCCAAGTGCTGGGATGAAAGGCATGCACCACCACTGCCCGGCCTGTGCACTTAGTTTTTAACTCCGGTATTGGCTATGTCCTTCCTCAATTGGCTAGGCTCTGACCCCACAGTCTGGTTTGAAAAGAAATGGCTCACAAGAAACCAGAGATGTCCCCAGTGTTGGAGGGAGACAGTGGGGGCTGGGGGCGGGGTTAGAATCAGGTGGATTTCTGAGTTCGAGGCCAACCTGGTCTACAGAGTGATTTCCAGGACAGTCAGGGCTACACAGAGAAACCCTGTCTCCAAAATAGAAAAAGAAAGGAAGGAAGGGAAAAGAAGCAAAGGAGAGAGGGAGCCACTGACCTGAGAGGAAAGGATCACTGGTCCAGGCTGTCAAATTCTTGGGATGCCTCAAAGAGCCTTTCCTGAGCAGGGGTGACTAGAACATTTACACAAAACTCTTTCAAGGTGTAGAAGATAAAAACGATTTCAATTCCTTGCCCTAAACTCAAGTTTTATAATACTTTCTAGAAATACCTGGTATTTCTCACAGAGTTAAAGTGAGGCAGGAGCCAGTCATAGGTGACAAAGCCCCTGATTGGACAGTGGGACGGTACAGAGGCATCAGGGCAGAGAGCTACACCAAGCCTTAGACTTAGCCTGTGTGTTCTCGCTGGCCCAGCCTCTGACTGGACAGCGAGAGGTCTAGGGGCATCAGGGCAGAGAGCTAGACTGAGCCTTAGACCGCTGCCTGTGATTTCTCGCTGGCCAAGAACACTGCCTGCCTGATCTGAGAGCCGGGAACTGAACTCCAGTCCTCTACAAGGGAAGTGTGTGCTCTTAGCTGCACAGATCCCTTAAAATAAAACAAGACAGAGGGTCTACTGTAGCCTACACTGGTTTAAAACTCACCAGGCTTCTGATCTCCCTACCCTGTTTCCCAACTGATAGGATTTCGGGCAAAAGCAACCACACCCAGTTGAAAGGCTTTTTCCTTTTCTTTTTCTTTCTTTTTTTTTTTTAAAGATGGGTAAAACTGAGGATTATTTATTTATGTGTAGAAGAGTCGATGACTCTGCAAAGTGGAAAGCAAGTGGTCTGCGCGGGGGTGGGGTGGGGATGGACCAACAAGAGAGGATGTAGCCCAGGCCCCGGAGGGTGTTTGCTGTAGATAGGAGCCTGGGTCTCTTATCCGAGACTGCAGGAGAGAAAGCAGAGTTTGGACCAATTTACACATCCCATAAGTCATGGTTCTCTGGTCGGCTGAGACAGTTTCAAGCCTGACTCTGTGCCTCCCACTGTGCGCTCTGGTTGAAGATAATCTGGAGACCGGGGCCTTGGGGGAGATGGACCTTTTGTGAGAGGTGGGATGAAGTAGAGAGAGATCTCCTTCATTGCCGGGGAGAACTCTGAGCAGCGTGAATGAGTGTGAGGAGGAAAAAGTGGAGAGGTGTGTCCTTCAGAGTAGGATCAACAAGGGACTGGGGATTAATTGGCAGAGTCCCCTGTAGCCCAGGCTAGCCTCAGATTGACTATGTCGAGAAAGATGGCTTTGGCTGTTTCGTTCTGTTTGTTTGTTTGTTTTTGTTTTTTGTTTTTTGTTTTTTTACATAGGTCCCTCAAAACACAGAGACCCATCTGCCTCCACCTCTAGGTTACCAGGACTAGAGCCCCGCACCACCACACCCAGCAATTCCCCTTTCTAAGGGTTGTTTTCATTATTTTTAAAGTATGCGTATGTGCGCATGCGCACAAGGGCAGGTGCCCGCGATGCTGAGGCATTTGATTGCCTTAGAGCTAGGGTTTCAGGTGACTGTGACTCTGCAGACACGGGCGCTGGACCCTGAACTCAGATCCTCTGCTGGAGTGGTACATACTGGTAACTGCTGAGCCATCTCTCCAGCCTGCAGGGCTTCAGGTCTTGGTGCTAGGGTTACAGGAATGCTTCACCACACTGGGGTTATGCAGTCGCTGGAACTGAATCCCGTCAAGCCCTTTACCAACCGATCTCTGGTGTTTGTGTGCGTGCGTGCGTGCGCGTGCACGTGTGCGTGTCTGTGTGTGTGTGTGTGTGTGTGTGTGTATGTGTGTGTGTGTGTGTGTCGGGGACAACTTAGCTGGTGTTGATGTGTCTGCATGTGTGTGTGTGTGTGCATGTGTGTCGGGGACAACTTATCTCTGGTGTTTGTGCATCTGCATGTGTGTGTGTGTGTGCGTCGGGGACAACTTATCTCTGGTGTTTGTGCGACTACATGTGTGTGTGTATGTGGGTGTGTGCGTACGTGTGTGCGTATGCATGTGAGTGTGTGTGCGTGCGTCCGGTAGGGAGGTATAGACAGGTGATGTATAGCCAGAGCTACCCTTGAACTCCTGACATTCCTGCCTATGCCATCCTCGTGCCCGAGATCACAATTATGCAGCAGCACACACCTCTTTTGTTTTGTTTTGCCTTGTTGTTGTTGTTGTGTTCTGTTCTGTTCTGTTCTGTTTTGTTTTAGACTTTCACACTGTAGCCCACCCTGGCCTGGAACTCAATCTGTAGTCCGAGTTTGCCTGAAACTCATAGCTCTCCTCTTGCCTCAATCTCCCAAATGGTGGCTTTACAGGTAGGAAGCCACCACACTGAGCAGACTCAGTGAGAAGACTTCGGATGTCTCTAAGGGTGTCCCAAAGCTGTAAACTGGCAAACTGGCTTGAGAGAAAGCTCAGTAAGAGAACAGTTTAAATCCCAAAACGCAGGAGGAGGCCTTCAGGGAGTTGAATCCCAGGGTTTAAGGGCCATTAAACCTTTTCTTTTTCTTTTCTTTTTTTTTTTTCTT
>NW_022196909.1:45983909-45996092 GCF_008632895.1 Mastomys coucha
CCCGCTGTCCTGGAACTCATTCTGTAGACCAGGCTAGCCTGGAACTCAGAAATCAGCCTGCCTCCCAAGTGCTGGGATTAAAGGCGTGCACCACCACTGCCCAGCTTTTCTTTTCTTTTTCAATTACTGTTCTCCAGCGTGAGAAATTGTTTTTTTTTGTTGTTGTTGTTATTGTTGTTTTGTTTTGGGTTTTTTTGTTTTTTTTCCGAGACAGGGTTTCTCTGTGTAGCCTTGGCTGTCCTGGAACTCACTCTGTAGACCAGGCTGGCCTCGAACTCAGAAATCCACTAGCCTCTCCCTCCCAAGTGCTGGGATTAAAGGTGTGTGCCACCACCACCCGGCTCCAGCGCGAGCAATTGTTGGAGGCAGGAAAACAACTTCTGAGAGCTGGTTCTCTCTCCACCCTGTGAGTCTCTAGGATTAGAGTTGAGGGTTCTAGGTTGTATTGGGTTTTGATCTCCTTCATGTGTTGAGGGTTGGACCTATGGGCTCTTCCTGCGGGCTAGGCAGCTGTTTACCATTAAGCCACAACCAAACTTGTTCAAGCACCTGTCTCTCCCTCAATCCTCCTCCACCCCTCCTTTTTGGATAGGGTTTCACAGAGCCCAGGCTGACCTTGAACTTGGTATGTGGTCAGAGATGGCCTTGAATTTTGGATCCTCCTGCTTCCACTCTCAAATGCTCCTGGGATTGGCAGGGATGCACCCCTAGGCTCAGTTTACGGGGTCCTGAGAACTTGGGGCTCTGTGCCAGCTTGCAGAGCACTCTACCAGCTGAGCCCCAAGTTCCCATCCTTGATTTGGGGTCTGGAAATAATACTACAAGCCCAGGAGACAGGGATGAATACGTCTTCGAGTTGGGGAGGAGACAGCAAACAAAACTCTGCAAAAGAAAACCAAACAAGTGGGCCCGCCCCCATGGAGGGGCCACAGCCATGCTCATTCAAGCTCAGGAAGCTTGGCACACCGCTGAATTCTCTCCCCCTATGTTCCTTTGCATTAAGGAAATGGGGGTACACGGACCTGCAAAGGGGGGATGGGGCCACTGGTACACAGAACTGGACGGGCAAAAGGTCCTGACCCGGGTCTTTGCAGTCAAAGAGCAAGCCATTTCTACGTGCGTCTGAGATTTCAGGCCTTCTGCTCTGTTTCCTGATTATGCTTTCTGGTTCTCAATTATCTTCAGTCTGGACAGGAGGGGGGTGTGGAGCTCGGGGGAGACTGTCTCTTGTCACCGGGAAGATAACTCCCTGGCTGTAGCTTCAAAAATATAAATTATAAAGTGCTCTCCAGTACAAATTATTCCCCTGGGAGCTTGTTGAGCGTGTGATCCACTTATCTGCAGGGCTGATCGCTAGTTAAACCCTGCCCAAGTAGCTGAAAGCCTGTCTGTTTTATGACAAACAGGACAAAGGAGCCCAGCTAAGGTTCAGGGATAGCACTCCCCTTAAGCCAAGGTCTAAAAACGTTTGCCTGGGAATTCCTAAGCAGGTAAAGGCTGAATGTGAACCCTTTTTTTATGCCTGTGTCCCAAAACAGAACTGTGCCTGAGCGCACGAGTGCCTGCGTGTGTGTGTGTGTGTGTGTGTGTGTGTGTGTGTGTGTGTGATGGTGTACCTGTGCAATCCTCCAACTTGAAAGATGGGAGGCAAGAGGGGTCAGGAATTCCAGGCTATCCCACGATATAAGATATTCTGTCTACAATAAACAAACAAACATATGAATAAATAGGGGTGTGGTGAGGCATGCCTTTGATCTAGGGCTCTGGAGACAGAGGTGGGTGGATCCATGTGAGTCTGAGGCCAGCTAGCCAGGGCTACATAGCAGAGTCCCTGTTGTGAAACAAAAGGCCTAGAGGAGGTTGCAAGAGAGATGGTTCTGAGATTGAGGGCACAGGCTGCTCCGGCAGAGATCTGGGTTTGATTCTCAGCATCCACACTGTAGCGAACGACTTCTAATAACCTGAGTTCCAGGGGGACCTGAGGCCCTCTTCTGACCTCTGAAGGCACCAGGCCCACATGTGGCACACAGCAAATGTGCAAGCAAAACCATCATGCACAGAAATAGATAATTTCATTTTAGAAGAAAGAATAGCCGGGCAGTGGTGGTGCACACCTTTAATCCCAGCACTTGGGAGGCAGAGGCAGGTGGATTTCTTGAGTTTGAGGCCAGCCTGGTCTACAGGGTGAGTTCCAGGATAGCCAGGGCTATATAGAGAAACCCTGTCTCAGAAAAACAAAAAAAAACCAAAAAAACAAAAAAAAAAGAAAGAAAGAGAGAAAGAGAGAAAGAAAGAATAGAAACTCAAGGAAGGATGCTAAATGGTACAAGACACTAGACTGCCAGATTCTGACTTCTAACACCCAAGGCCTTGAAGACAGCAGGGGACTTGTGGGGCCATGGTAGATAAAGCTACTTGCCCAAGTCTGTTTCTGTTCCCCATTACAGCCGGTTCCAAGCACTGCAATGTCCCTGATTTCTTGGAACCCTCACATCACCCCCGAGGAAGGTGGAGTCGTTTATTATCAAGGCTCTTGCAGCCGGAGTGAGGCTCCCATGCATGTGACCGGCCTGGGTCACAAGGCTAATAAGAAGCTGAGCTGGTCTCCTCACCCAAGTGGACTTGCCAGGTCTCAGGGAGGCGTTCCTCAGCTGCCAGCGGCTGCTAGAACCCTGGAGCTCCCATAGAAGTCAGGAGACACCTCCCCCCCCTACAGTCAGTCCCTGACCGCCTCGATGGAGTCCCAGCTCTGGACTCAGAGGCCACTTGCCTAATGGTCTCTTTGCTTCTGATTTCTCAGCCGGAAAATAGTGCTTCTGCAGAAAGGGAGATGGGGCGTGGGGGAATGGAACGCATGGACCGGAGAGCATGCTGAGCCTCCGGTTAGCAATGAGATACCAAGGAGGAAGCCAGCCAAGGTGTCTGAGGGCCTACCAGATATCAATGGAGGCTGACCGTCTCTGTAAGGCCCAACTCAAAGCAGAGAGAACCTTTAACAAGGTCTACTTTCTCACTGTGAATGGAGAATCCATGCTTTTTTTTTTTTTTTTTTTTGGTTTTTCAAGACAGGGTTTCTCTGTGTATCCCTGGCTGTCCTGGAACTCACTCTGTAGACCAGGCTGGCCTCGAACTCAGAAATCCGCCTGCCTCTGCCTCCCAAGTGCTGGGATTAAAGGCATGCCCCACCACTGCCCAGCGCTGAATTATATTTAGTGAGTCGGTTGTTAATTTATTTGTTTTGTAGGCCTGGGTGCCTTGCAGCAGTCCTACTGTGTGTGTGTGTGTGTGTGTGTGTGTGTGTGCGCGTGCACGTGCGCTTGTGTTTATTTGAGACAGGGTCTTACTACATAGACCAAGCTGCCCTGAACTCACAAGGAATTGTTGATGCTTCTGTCTTTCAAGTGCTCGCTATTGTTACTGTTGTCTAAATTTATTTATTTATTTTTTTAAGATAAAAAAAAAAGGTGGGCAGTGGTGGTGCACGCCTTTAATCCCTGCCTCTGGAGGCAGAGGCAGGCAGATTTCTGAGTTGGAGGGCCAGCCTGGTCTACAGAGTGAGTTCCAGGATAGCCAGAGCTGTGCAGAGAAATCCTGTCTCGAAAAACAAACAAACAAACAAAAGATTTATTTCTATGTGTACACTGTAACTGTCTTCAGACACACCAGAAGCGGGCATCAGATCTCATTATAGATGGTTGTGAGCCACCATGTGGTTGCTAGGAATTGAACTCAGGACCTCTGGAAGAGCAGTCAGTGCTCTTACCCACTGAGTCATCTTTCCAGCCCCTAAATGTAATTTTTATTGTCCATGTATGAGTGTTTTGCCTGCAATAAATATACACATAAGTAGCCTGTGCATGCCTGTCCAAGGAGGCCAGGACACTGCCTTAAGTCACTGTTTTTACAGGTGCTTGTAAGCTGCAGTGTAGTGCTGGGGATCAAACCTGGATCCTCTGGAAGAGGGGCCAGTGTGCTTAAGGGCTGAGATATTGTTGCAGCCCCTGAGGCTGTTGGTGTTAAAACAGGGGTTCTCTGTAGCCCAGGCTAGCCTTAAACTCTCTAAGTAACTTGAGGTTGAAGATGACCTTGAGGTTTTTAAAAATATATATTTTATTTATTTTTATTTTTTATTTTTTTTTAAAAAAATATATATTTTATTGATTTTCATTCATGTGTATGCCTGTGTAGTGCTCGTGGGGCCCTGAAGATGGCGCGCTGTTCTCTGGAACTGGAGTGACAGGTAACTTAAACGGTTCTGTGTGGGTGCTGAGAACAGAGCCTGAGTCCTCTGCCCGGGCAGCCAGTGCTTTAAACCTTTGAGCCATCTCTCTAGACCTTAATCTCAATCCTTTGCTGTTGTTGTTTGTTTCTGAGACAGGGTTTCTCTGTGCAGCTCTGGCTGTCTTGGAACTTGCTCTGCAGACCAGGCTGGCCTGGAACTCACAGACATCCCTTTGATCCTCCTGCCTCTGCATCTCCAGAGTTGGGAGCATGGGGATGTAGCGGCATACCCTGCTTTTGTGGGCATTTTGTGGGCATGGAACCTAGGCCTTTGAGCATTCTAGGTAAGCGCTATACCTACTGAGGCACAGCCACAGGTCCAGCCGTCTTTGTTTCTTTCTATCTCTCCCCATTCCCCAGCCCCCAGTACCTGTATCCCAAGCCCTAGTCTGTGACTTTTCAAAGTGCTCTCCCCAATGCTTGTCTCAGGAGAGCCTGGCGTTACCTGGAAAGAAAATGGAGCCCAGCTGAGGATGGTGGAGCCCACCTGTAATCCCAACACTCAATAGAGTTCAAAGCTGAAGGCTACCCAACCACAGGACAGTCAGGGCTAAGTACTGAGGCCCCAGCCTGATTCCTCTGGGACTGCTCGGAGGCAGAAGGCACTCTCAGAAAGACCAGACTGGCCAGGCGGTGGTGGCGCATGCCTTTGATCCCAGCACTTGGGAGGCAGAGGCAGGTGGATTTCTGAGTTCGAGGCCAGCCTGGTCTACAGAGTGAGTTCCAGGACAGCCAGAGCTATACAGAGAAACCCTGTCTCGAAAGAAAGAGAAAGAAAGAAAGAAAGAAAGAAAGAGAGAGAGAGAGAGAGAGAGAGAGAGAGAGAGAGAGAGAGAGAGAGAAAGAGAGAGAGAGAGAGAGAAAGAAAGAAAGAAAGAAAGAAAGAGAAAGAAAGGAAGACCAGACAGCCCAAGCCTGACTGAGAAGTCCTGAGGCTCCTTCCTGTCCGTGGCTCCCAAGGGCAGGAGGTGCTAGGCGCTCCCACCACGCCTGGCTTCCCCCTTGACTTTCGGTTCTGTGTTACTGGAAATCCTGGCTGCCCGGTGAGGCTTTCCCTTTCTGCCTCCGGAGGAGGCTGCTGGGAAAGCTAAAGACCCAAGCGAGACGCTGCAAACTCGGAACCGCCTTCAAGAACAAACTGGAGGGTTGCGGGTTAGGGATGGAACTTAGGTTTCCAGGGCTTGTCTACTGTATCCAGGAATGGGGTGGACAGAAAAAGCATTCAAGCACCAGGAAGTAGTTCCAGGGACCCCCCCCCCCCCCGAGTGCCAGCCCACTCTGTTTCCTCAACCAGGTGAATGCCTTGACGGGAGGTTCAGCATGGACCTAGCTAACTCTGGCCCAGGCTTCCTCCCTAGGGACCACCTCGAAAAGCAATCTGGGGGTAGGAATGGCAAAGTGGGAGAAGAGATCCATCCATTGCCCAAGACCAGGTGTGTTAAGTGCTCATACCCACAAAGAGGGAGGGTTCAAAGGTCAAAGGGCGCTGTTCTCCAGAGATTCCGCCATCCACCCAGCTCCCGAATATCTCAGGACACCTCCACTAAGCGAGGGTGCGCCCCAGCTTCCTCATTTATAACAGGAAAAGAGATTAGATAATGTCTCTCGGCCATCCTCCTGATAACTTCTAAAGAATTGGCTTAAGGACAACAGTGGCCCATGAGGACATTTTTCTTCCCGCCTCCTGAAGGTTAGGTTCAGGAGGAGACCCTGAAGGCAGGATCTCTCCTTGTAGCTCTGGTTGGTAAAGAACTTAAAATCACTATGACCTCAGCTTCCAGGATACGGGGCTTGGAGACCCATGCTACCATACCTGGTTCTTACAGGAAGTTTTATTTATTTTTTTTTTTTTAATTTTCGTTTTTCGAGACAGGGTTTCTCTGTGTAGCCCTGGCTGTCCTGGAACTCACTCTGTAGACCAGGCTAGCCTTGAACTCACAGACCTGCCTGCCTCTGCCTCCGGAGTGCTGGAATTAAAAGCATGCGTTCCTATGGTCCAGCGTGGAAGTTTTACTAAAACTTTGTTATAGGCAGGACAGCAGTGCACGCCTTTAACCCTAGCATTCCAGTGCTGCAGAGGCAGAGTCCATGAGTTCAAGGCCAGCCTGCTCTGCATAGCAAGCTTCAGGCTACACAGTACACAGTTTACTGTCACCGAAGAACAAGAGCAGAAAGAAAAAGTACAGAAATCGGATGAGTGGTGGCAGAGATGCAGCTCGGTGAATCAGAGTGCTTTCCTAAAGTGCAGGAAGCCCAGGACACCTGTGACCACAGCACTCAGGGTATTCAGCACTCGGGGAGGAGAACTGAATGAATGGATGAACAAATGGATGGATGGATGGATGGATGGATGGATGGATGGATGGATGGATGCAAAGAAAGGCTCCTTCTACATTCACTTACGAAGCAATAATAGTGACCTGCACAGCTAAGGAGCTTGTCTGCCTTACTCTCTGTGGCCACATCTTTCTCTCTGCATCGAGGAAGATGATATTTATCTGTCCTTTGGAAGCCACAGCATTTGAAAGGAAGGAGACTGGCTTCCTGGCAAAATGTGACTTAGAGGACCTCCTTCTCCCACCTCCCAACCCCACTTCCCAGAGGGAGCGGGGGTCGGGGGGGGGGGGAGAGCACATGTGCGTGAGTACACACACACACACACACACACACACACACACCAGCACGGGCTATCGGGGAATACTTCCTTTTTTCCTGTCCTGAAAGTATTCTAGGTGGATAAAACTGAGGGATCAAAGAGACTGCCTGCCTCTGGGGCCTTCGGGAAGGCAGAATGGCTTTCAACCCTCTGCTGTCTCCCATGTATGAGCTGCACAGACAGTCAGGCTCTGGTGTCCCTGCTGGATTTTATGTACAGCTGGGAATGGAACCCAGGTCTTCCTGAACACTTGGCAAGCACTCTAAGGACTGAACGACATCCCCATCCCAGATTTGAACCTTTCCAGGGCCATTCATTCATTCATCAGTCCATGATGCTGTCCGTCTCCAAGTATCAACTTTATGTGAAGATATAGAGGGTAGAGAGACGGCCATGATGGGGTTCCCAATGTCACTAAGGATAACGATCCCCAAGTACTGACATGATGGAGCGCCACACACTGGATGCTAAGCAAGCATGTGGGTGTGATTTTCTCCACCTCAGATCAGGAACGCCAGGATTGTGCCAGTAAAATAGCCTCCCACGGCTACGGAACCAGTGGGTGTGAGTAAGGCCTGGGCTTAGAACCCAGTAGGCTGGCAACTGGCACCTGCGTGCCCCCTTGGAGACCTGCCGTCCTGTCTGCGGTATATGAGTGACTCAACTCTGGCAGTTCCAACAGAGGCAATTTATCTCTGGGCATGGCTTCATAGCCTCGCTGGGCAGCTCTGTTTATGCCTTATTGAACCTGGCCATTCTAGAGCAGAGGTGAAGAAACCAAGCTCGAAGGCCCAGAAGACCAGAACAGGGCCGTGGGCCATGGTCACTATAGGGATAACTTTTGCTGTCCTTTCTGGATGCTGTTAGCTCCTGTCTCTTTCCCATTTCCAGGATAGATGCAATTCATGCTCCAGGTTTGCTTTTGTTCTGTTTGGGTAGGTGTCCGATAGCTCAGGCTGACCTTGAACTCACTTTATAAGGAGACATGACCTTGAACTTGTAGATCCTCTTGTTTTCAACCTCTGTAGCGCTGGGATCACCCGAGAGCATCCTGACTTCTCTGGGGTTGGGGCTCCAACCCAAAGTCTCTTGGATGCTCATCGAGCTCTACAAACTGAGTCCGGCTCATCGGTCTGGAATTGTTTGGTTTGGTTTTGTGTGTTTTTTTTTTTTTTCCAAAGTTTCCAGTTGAGGTTCTGTCTGATGGATGAACACAGTTGGGTCACAACAGCTAGACTCTGCATTCTAGGTTTGACTGGCTCCAAAAAAAAAGTGCTCTTCAATTGTACTGCTTTCTCTGATGCTAAGTTGGCAAAGGGAAGCAGGAATTCCCTTCCCGCCCAGGTCCTGGACAAACAGAAAGTCAGCTAAGGACTCTGGGTAACCTTGAGATCCATTGGCCTGGCCTGAGGCCGATTTTTGTTGATGCTTGAAGTTTTATTTTTATTTTGTGTTTATCCCTGTTTTCCCTGCACGAAACGTCGATGTGTCACGTGTGTTCCTGTTACCTCCTGAGATCAGAAGACATTGGATCCTCTGGAACTCGAGTCACAGATGGTTGTGAGGCGCCATATGGGTGCTGGGAATTGAACCTAGGTGGGCTGCAAGAGCAGCCGCTGCTCTTAATTGTTGAGCCAGACCTGAAAGGATCCGTAAGGTGATTCTGTAATTCTGTCTCTTTAAGACCCAGGGCTCTTAGGCAGAAGGCAGCCTGCAGGATCCGCAGAGATTCCAAGGCGGGGGGTGGGGGTGGGTGGGGGTGTGTGGACTTGAACTGAAAAGCGCTGACAATCCGCAAAGGACCTCATCGTTTCCTGCTGGCCTCAGTGGCTCTGCCCCTGCCCCCTTCCCCCCAACCCCCCCTCCCCATTTATTTATTGCGATGCTGTTCCCAGACCTGCTGCTGTGTCAATACTGATAAAAGCAATCGTCCCACAAACAGGTGCAGCTGGGAAACGCCCCTTGGACAGCTGCCCGGGTAACGTGATCACTCAGCTGGGGTGACCTGCCTCTGCCCAGCCCCCTCTTGGGTTCCAGTCAAGGCAAGTGTCCTTGGGCGGTTCCTGTGCTCTGAAGGTCCAGCCTGGCATCTCAGTTGGCATCACGGACTCGTTGGGGTGGGGTGTGTGTCGTTGGAATGGGGCGGGTATGCACCGGAAGGAGCAAGGGCTCCAAGGATTTTCTCTTTCAGTTTCTTCAAATTAGATAGACCAACTCCGCTTGCAAGTCTTAGATAATTTTTTTCCCCAAAACATCACCAGCAAGTATTTCTAGTATATACTTTTTTAAATGGGGCTATGACTGATCAGAATATATTCTTTGCATGCACAAAAATGTCGTGATGAAATTTACTATTATGTATGATTAATATATGCTACTTAGACATTGCGAAGCTCTTCAAGAAAAAAAAAATTAGTAAATTCGAACAGTAACAGACAAACGAACAAAGGCCAGGTTCCAGTTCCAGCCCTTAGGAGGTAGAAGTATGTGGATTTCTCTTGAGTTCCAGGCCAGCCTGGTCTACATAGCAGTCAGCAAGGGCTGCATAATGAGACTTAAAAAAATTTTTTTTTTCCCTCAAGCCACCAGTTTCCAAATTCCTACCAATGACCTGACCCAAAAGGCATTTGCTGAGTACCCACCAGGGCCACGCTCCCGGATTACCTAAATAAACATTTGTGAGCCATCCTCCCTTATCCACAAGGCACTGGGATGCTACCAGACTCTGGTTTGAAAGATTATATTTCGTCGCCCCTCCCCCATTTGTGTTTTGTGCCCCCCCCCGCCCCCAGCATCATCTCCCCTGGTCTCCAGGGTACCAAGCCTCTCCGGAAATACCCTGGCTGGGCGGGTAGCCGCTGCTCCCAAAGGACGCAGGCCGTGACAGGGCTGCGGGAGCTGAGCCGCGGGGCGGGCCAGGCCGAGGACAGGGGCGGGCGCCCCGGCTGTCGCTTGTCGCAGAGTTGCTTGTGGGAGGGAGGAGGTTGCTATGCAAATGGTACGGCCTACGGAGGCCCCTTTACCCAGGGGCCCTCCGGTTGCCAAAACAGACCATTCCCCGAGAACAGTCTCCTGGAAACGGGCGCTGTCATAGCAGCCTCGGGGTAACGGTGAGCCCGTCTGCTGCCAGGAGGTGCTGGGTCACGATGTGCAGAATTCAGCAGCGCCCTCTCCCTTCCCACCAGTCTCCACCTCGGGGAAGGGCGTGGCGGCTCGGCCTCCGCCAGAGAGGAGGGGGCAATAATTGGATTGGATTGCTCCAGAAACCCATCAGCTGCTCCTCTCTGGGGACCAGGAGGCTGGAGGCCGGCTGCAGATTGTCTTTGTGATGGGTCTCTGCCCCTCTCTACCCTGCAGCCCGGCCCTGACCTGGTGTGGCTGGGCCTTGTCGGTCTTCCTAGGTCTAGGACAGCAGTGTGAACTCCCTCTAGGCCAGGGGAGGCAGACACCAGTCAGATAATCAGCAGAATGGAATTCAGCTCTGATGGGAACCCGGCATGATGCTGAAGAGATCTGACCCCGGGTTTGAAGGGTTGGGAAGATGAGTGGCCCGTGGTCACCAGTCGATGCTTATTTATTTCATTCTTTCAAAACCTTGTCTGTCTACCTTATAATTTATGTTTACGTGTGAGTGTCTGTGTGTGGGTGTGTATAAGGATGTATATGTGTTTCTGTCAGAGATTCCTGGGAGCCCTGGATTAACTGGCAGTTGTGAGCTGCTGGGAACTGAACCGGGTCCTCCCCAGGAGCAATGTGTTTGCTTTTTAACTGTCCCACCTCTTCAGTCGCTAGGGTTTTTAGATTTAGATTTTGTTTTATTTAATATAGGGTCCTTCTATACAGCTTTGACTGGCTTAGAATTCACTCTGTAGACCAGGCTGATCTCAAACTCACAAGAGATCCACCTGCCTCTGCCTCAGGGAAGGACTAAAGGTGTTCACCACCACCATACCTGGTTTCCATGAATTATTTTTTTTGTTCCTCTGTCTAGGCATCAGATCCCCTCAAGCTGCTGTTAAAAGTAGTTGTAAGGCCCCTCATGTGGGTGCTAGGAACCAAACTCTGATGCATTGCCATAGCAGCAATGGCTCGTCACTGCTAAATCCTCTCCAGGCCCACCAGACATCTCGACTCCTTCCCACAGCGCCATGGAAGGAAGGGCAGGTGTCGTGCTTCAGGGCTCTGAGTCCAGCAAGATGTAGGAGGATGAAGAATTCAAGGTCATCCTAAACTCCTCGGTGGCTTTGAGGCCAGCCTGGCCTTACAGGAGGCTCTGTTGCAAAAATATAGCTGAGCCACTTCATATTTGTAAAGGAATAAGTGAAGCCACGGTTTGGGTGGCATTTGTCGTGTCTCATGAGTCCCAGCATCCTTTGACCAACTTTCCTGTGCGTGGGGTTTTCAGATGTCATAAATCCCACTTCCCTAAAGTGAAGGACAGAAATTTTACTTTCCCAGAAACCCTTGCAACTAAAGTGTAAGCATGGGACCTAGGATTCACCCGTAGAGGCACGCACATGAGGTTTTGATCTGGAAAAGAAAGGTACTCAGGGAAAGAACTTTGGGAGCCTGGGCCTTCAGAACAGCAGGAAGGACATCAGGTCCCTGGGTAGTCCAGATGCAACACAGCTGGGGCAAGAGGGGTAAGGCAGGTTGCAGGTAAGTCATGTAGACCAGGCTGGCCTCGAACTCACAGAGTTAATTCAGTGTATGCCTCCCGAATGCTGGGATCCAAGGTGTGTGCCATCACTCCCAGCAGAGAAGATTTCTTAAATGTTTGTGTGAGTCTCTGCGCAAGCGTGCAAGTGCCAATGAAGGCAAGAAGAGGGCATCAGATTCCCTGGAGCTGCAGTTACAGGCAGTGGTGGATGATGGGAACTGGATTTGGATCCTGCACACGGACATCTACTGTTGAACCATTTCACCGGCTCCAGGAATTTGTGTGTTTCTTTTCCTTCCTTTTTTTCTTTTTCCTTTTTGGTTTTTCGAGACAGCGTTTCTCTGTGTAGCCCTGGCTGTGCTGGAACTCACTCTGTAGACCAGGCTGGCCTCAAACTCAGAAATCGCTTGCCTCTGCCTCCCAAGTGCTGGGATTCAAGGCATATGCCACCACTCTCCGGCCCTTCCTTTTTTCTTGGTGCTGAGGATCTAAACTCGGAGCCTCACGCTTACATGGTGGGCACTTTACCAATTAGACCGTTTCTTCAGCTCCTTTGATTATCCCCCCCCGGCCCCCGGCCCCCGGC
>NW_022196909.1:45996199-46002354 GCF_008632895.1 Mastomys coucha
CCCCCCCCCGCACACACTGAGGATTAGCTTTAACGTTTGTTAAAGCTAAATGTGTCGCACACCTGTAATCACAGCACCCAGGAAGCTGAGGCAGGAAGGTGATCAGTAGGTTCCAGGACAGTTTTGACTACACAGGGAACCCAGTCTGGACTACACAAGACCCTGTCTTAAAATTAAAAAAAAAAAACATAAAACTAAAAATAATAAAAAATACTAATGCCCTCTGAGGTCCAGGTGCAGAGTTCTTTCAGGTGAGGTCAGCTGGGGACATGGAAGCCAGCTCTAACCACTGGACGACAATACTTACTCAGCTGTACTCCAGCAGCAGCAAGTTCTAACAACCACCCACCCCACCCCACCCCCAGCACACACACACACACACCACCACCACCACCGACTCACTTTTCTTTAGAATCCGATGCTGGCCGTCAGCCTCTGAGGCATGCCCTTGGCTCATCACGCCTTGTGACATTGCTCTGATTGTCATCCAACAATCCGATTATACCTTGAGCAAGCATGACACATGTACTGTGACTCATCTGTTGTCCTGCCCTCCCTCAGCTCTGGCCTCCGTGGCACTGTACTGTCCCTCGGCTGGCATGTGCCAGGGCCTTGCTCTACGGCGATGTCTCACAGGGCATGTCCTGTCATCTGTGACCCAGCAGAGTTGAGGATGTAACCTCTGCAAACAGCCTTTCGGGGAGGCGGGGTTTTATTTGTGGATAAGAATCCAATATCTGTTGTGGTTGGCTTTAAAGACTTTTGTATGTAACTGTGAGCATGTGTGTGTGTGTGTGTCTGGGTGCCGCATGCACATATGAGTCTGAGCGCCCACAGAGGGTATCAGACCTCCTGGGGCTGGAGTGACAGGTGGCTATGAATGCTGATGTGGCGGCTGGGAACTGAATTCCGGTCCTCTGCAGGGACCCTAAGGGCTCTTAACCATAGAACTGTTTCTCAGGCATGAAGATCCTGTTTTTTATTTTCACGTTCATGATTTTTCATCAGAATGAAATGTTAAAACTTTCTGAAGGGAGAGTTCTTTGTCCCTTCAGCTGGTATGTGGTCATAGCACTGTGTGAATTGCTATGGCCAGAACAGGGGAAGGCCACCTTCCTCTGCCCCCCCCCTTTTAAAAAAAGATTTATTTGTTTATTTCATGTATGTGAGTACACTGTAGCTATCTTCAGACACACAGGACGAGGGCATCAGATCCCTGTTACAGATGGTTGTGAGCCACCATGTGGTTGCTGGGAATTGAACTCGGGACCTCTGGAAGAACAGTCTGTGTCCTTAACCACTGAACCACCCAGTCCCCCTGCCCCTTTATAATGTATTCACCTTGATGCATGAATATGTGGGTAGTGACACAGCACTTCTGGCAGCCACAAGCGCAAGAAGAACGCTTGACTGGGGCAGCAAACACTGTTTCAAGGAAAAGTTATTTTTCTCAAGGCTGGGATTACAGGTGTGAGTTACCATCCTCGGTGTAGACATATTTAAAAATAATCCGTCAGAACTCTAGCCCTGATGGGCTGTGGTGACGCACACCTTTAATCCCAGCGCTTGGGAGGCAGAGGCAGGCGGATTTCTGAGTTCGAGGCCAGCCTGGTCTATAGAGTGAGTTCCAGGATAGCCAGGGCTACACAGAGAAACCCTGTCTCGAAAAACCAGGAAAAAAAAGAAAGAAAGAAAGAAAGAAAGAAAGAAAGAAAGAAAGGAAGAAAGAAAGAAAGGAAAAAGAAAATGCCAGTTGAGCAAACCAAGTAGTCCAGAATGGACTCTTCTCCCTAGGTGGAGAAGAACCTGGTGGATAGAGAGGCTGTGCTGGAGCCCATCCATGATGCCAGTACTAGGGAGATAGAAGCCAGAGGATCCTGAGTTCAAGGCCATCCTCTGCTGGGTAGGAAATCTGGGATCACCACGGCTGCACAAGACCTTGACCAAAAAAAAAAAAAAAAAAAAAAAAAAAAGCCCAAAACAAAACCAAACCAAGGGGGGGGATCATAATCACACAGACTTTGGATCTCATAGGGACCCTGCTTTTGAGAAGCTGAGTGGCCTAGGGCAGGTCACTTGGCATCTCTGAGCTTTGTTTTCTCCATTGGGAACTATGTCAAAGGAGACAGAAGGGTGGAGCCGGGAGCCTGCCAGCATTGACATCTATTTAAGTCTACAACGTCTTATCTATGACTCCAAATGCCTAGAAGGACTGAAGGCAAAATATATTTAGCACAGAGACCTGGACTGAACTGACAAAGGACTTGCTACCAGCTGTTTTCATTCCCTCACGTGAAAGTCCAGAGGCTTCTCTTTGGAGACATCGGGGTTTGATTACAGTGTGCCTGACCATACCCTGTGGGGCTGTTAGGGAACGCCCTATGGTCTGGCTCTGTGATGCTTTTCTGAACTCCAAAAGACTCAATAATAAGCCAGGTGTGGGGCTAACCTGTAATTCCAGTACTTGGGAGGTAAAGGCGGGAGAATGAGGAGATTAAGGCTAGCCCAGGACATATAAGTTTCGGGAGGCCAGCCTGAGCTACATGAGACATTTTTTTTTTTTTTTAAATAAAAACAGGGCTAGAGAGATGGTTCAGTTTTTAAGAGTATATGCAGCTGTTGCAGAGGACCAGAGTTCAATTGCCAATACCCACATTGGGTGGTTCACAAAATCTGTAACCCAGCGATGGTGCACACCTTTAGTTCCAGCATTCGGGAGGCAGAGGCAGGCGGATCTCTGAGTTCGAGGCCAGCCTGGTCTACAGAGTGAGTTCCAGGACAGCCAGAGCTACACAGAGAAACCCTGTCTCGGAAAACCAAAGAGACCCTGAATTATGAAACATACCTGTGCCCAGAAGCGTTGATGAAGAATCCGCCCCTCCCATACACCTATGCTGGCACAGGCTCTCGCCCTGTAACCCTCTCTGGAACTATTCATATAGCCCAGGCTGGCCTCAAAAAAATCTCAGTGAACTTCCTGCCTTCGTCTCCTGAGAGGATTACAGACATGAGCTATGGCTTCCAGTTTTCTGCTGGTCTCCAGCCCAAAAGGCCCCCAAGGACCTGGAGTCCATCTTCCATCTCCCTCGAGCCTGTAGACATGTCTACCCACTTTCCAGATAGGCCTCCCCCAGGCCCGTTCCCTGTCCTTGTCTCTCTGTTCCTCTCCATTCTTCGTCTCATTGAACTTAAATGTTCTTTTCCACTTATGCCATGGTCAGGCACAGGGCTTCGGTGGGTGATGTCTCCTCTTCTGAATGGCCCTGGCAGTGTGAACCCAGCTAGCGGTTACCAGCCTGTAGGATGAATTAATGCAAGAAGCATCTAACTGGGTCTCTCTGTGCTCCAAAGACTGGTTTTGGACAGTCTGAGCAAAGACCTGGCCTACCGTTTCAACTCTGCTGAAACTCTGGGTTTTTCTCACTAGGATGTCCCCAGCAGACCAAATCCTAAAATAAATGTTCTTATTTGCAAGCCAGCGCCAATCTCCAAGGAGAGACAAAAAAAAAAAAAAAAAAAAAAAAAAAAAAAAAAAAGAGTCCTAGGTGCAGGTCGGAAGCCATTGACAGGGGCTGTCAAGACTGTGTGTGTGTCATTTCCCTCTGGCCCAGGGCTGTCATGGGACCTGGGGTTAAGTTACAACTCTTCCCCAGCAGCCAGATGATCCTGGGGGCAGCCCCTTGTGACTTACAGCCTCCGGTTTCCTCATCCCGGAGCCCATGATCATGAAAGCTACTTGGCAGGGTTGTGGAAAAGACTTGGTGAGATCATGGGAGGGGTTTGCAAATTTCTCGTGTTCCCAGCATGTCGCTAAGGGCAAGGCCTGGCATCCTCTGTTTTCTTTCATTTCCTCTAAGCTTGTCCCTCCCTTCTTGCTTCCCGCAGGCAGGGAGTAGAGTCTAATAAACACGGCCAAGCCACTTGCAAAGGGATCCGGTTAGTAGAAGAAATCACTTAGTCAATGACAGCTACCATACCAGCTTCAGCCAACCAGCCTGAGCCAGGCAGGGCCCTGACCAGGACTCACGGCTTGGACCTTGGTACCTACCCTGTCTCTGTGACCTGCCAGGTTAACAGTGTGACCTTGAGTTAAGTTAGTGCTAATGAACTCTTCTGCCCTCACCCTGCACACTGGGTGATCGTCACGAGACGTACATTTTTCCAAGAGGTCATTGTGCAGGTGAAGGGGTTGGGTTGCTGTAGGTAAACTGGGAAGGCGCAAATCAAGCCTGAAGGCGGCATGGATGGTTATTATTTTACTGTTCCAACCTGAGTGTCTTCAAGGGGGATCATGAGGAGATCAGCGGGCCGGGGGTGAGAGGCAGGGTGATGTCTTGGTCTTTGTGAAAGGTTGACACTGACACGTCTTCAAAGAGTTAATGTTCACACCAGCCGCAGGGGCAACAGAAGTCCTATAGCTGCATGTTTGGACGGACATCATTTGCCCAGGGTGTTGGCCAGATTTCCAGGCTAGATGCTGTTGAGTAAGAAGTGTGTAGCCTTCACATTTGGACAGCCTGCTGATGTCTCTGTCTCCGGTGGAAGATGCATGCCCCAAGCCCCAGACAGCTCACATTTTTTTTTCTCTTCCCTTACTGAGAATTAAAGCCAGGGTCATGTGCATGCTCAGTAAGCATTCCATCACTGAGCTTCATCTTTGGCTCTTTTTACATCTCAGTGTTTCCAGACTCCATGTTCTGAACCCGACTCTGTAGCCCAGGCTAGCCTTGAGCTTTCTATCTTCCTGCCTCAGCCTCCCAAGTGCTAGGATTTAAAGGCCGGTGCCATCAGGTTCCACATTTCATTTTTTACACCTTTACTCTGACATAGTCTTGTTTTTTATTATGCTGCGTGCGTAGGTGTTCTCCCTGCGTGAGTGTATACACACCACGTGTGTGCAGTGATCTTGGAGGCCAGAAGGGGGCGTCAGATCCTCCAGAGACTGGAGTGACAGTTGTGGGTCACATGTATGTACAGGAGATTGAACTGGTCCTCTGTATAAGCAATATCAAATATGAATTTTTTTCTATCAAATACTATAAAACCTGTTTGGGACAGGGAATTAAAGTTCTTTGTCTTACCCACATCCTAAAACTTCTATGCAAATGTTTAAATTCTCTCTTTAAAATCTTTCAAAGGCCCCTGATGCATTCCAGGAATTTGATAGCCTGGAGCAGTGACTCCCTCCCTCCCCCTACTTCTGTCCTTTCCTGTGTACCATATTTTTTTTTTTTCAGAGACAGGGTTTCTCTGTGTAGCCCTGGCTGTCCTGGAACTCACACTGTAGACCAGGCTGGCCTCAAACTCAGAAATCCGCCTGCCTCTGCCTCCCAAGTGCTGGGATTAAAGGCATGTGCCACCACTGCCTGGCTACCACATTTTTTTTCCCTCAGACTAGCCAATCAGATAAAGCCGTGAGGTCAGACCCTTAGCCCAATGGGAGGTGTGGGGGGGGGGGAAGATGACTTCAATACCTGAGTTAGCCCAAGCAACAAAAGAACTTGCTGTCTCTGTGTTCCTGCTTCAGCATGCACCCTCTCGATCAAGAGAAGAGCTTTAGGCCAGGCTTCCTGGTGCACAACCTTAGTTCCAGCGCTCGGAGGCAGAGGCAGGCAGCTCTCTGAGTTCAAGGACAGCCAGGGCTATACAGAAAAACCCTGTCGGGGGAAAAAAAATTATGTTAGTGTTTTAATCATCCCACTCAGTAAAACCTTGGTTTACACAAAAGCCTCCTGCTTCATGAATTTGGTAAACTCGGAGTAGTGACCCACACTTTCTCCTTCCTCCATATTTTTGTATGCCAATTCTTTTCAGATGATCCAATGCGATAAGGCCACAGGGTCTGACTCCAGACAATGGGAAAAAGGCATTTATAACCTCAGAAAGACCACCCAGTGCTCTTCACTGATGATCCATCACTTCAGCCCCTATCTATCTATCTATTTATCTATCTATCTATCTATCTATCTATCTATCTATCTATCTATGTAACTCTGTTTGTCGGGGATGGGGAGTAAGAGGACCACTTATTAAATTCAGTTCCTCATAAGGCTTCTGGGAATTGAATTCACATCATCAGACTTGGTAGCAAGCATTCAACCCACTGAGCCATCCCGTTGGCTGTTTCCCCTCCCTTTTTTTTTTTTTTTTTTTTT
>NW_022196909.1:46002427-46005126 GCF_008632895.1 Mastomys coucha
GCTTTCTTTTTTTTTTTTAGACAGGGTCTTACTATGTAGCTTGGATTCACCTGGAATTAGTTATGTATACCAGGCTGGCCTTGAACTCACAGAGATCCACCTCCTCTGCTTCGCCTGTGCTAGGATAGGATTAATGGCATGCACTACCTGGCGATGCTATGATATTCTGAGAGGCAAGAAACTGTCTATTTTGGGACATTTGAGTGTCTCTCTCCAGCCAGTCAAGTGTCCTCAGAAAGACACATTTTGGGGGTAGGGGGAGACTAATTTTGATCTTAGGCTATCTGAAAACGGCCACCAGCCTTTCTCAGTTTACTATTTATCTTTTATGCGTCTGTGTGTGGTGTGTGCATCTATTGTGTGGTACGGGCCCGCTTGTGTGTGCAGGTACATGTGTATGCAAGTGTGTGAGGGAGCCAAAATTGGAGGTCCAGAGTCATCCTCAATCTCCTACTTTCTTCGCAGAGGCAGGGTCTCCTAGCAGAGCCCAGAGCTTGCAGAGCTTGCAGATGTAGCTACTCTTGCTGGCTAGCCAGCTCTGGGGATTCTTAATTTGTAACTTCTGAGATGGGAGTCTGAGAGGCCACTGTATCCCTGACATTTATACAGTTTCTGGCTATCCTGACTCGGGCTTATTCAACAGTTGCCTTAACCAGAGCCATTTCCCTAAATCTCTTGGGTTTTTGTTGTTGTTGTTGTTGCTGTTGGTTGGTTTGTTTGTTTCTGAGGCAGGGTTTCAGGTAGTCCCTGATGGATGTGGCCTTGAACTCACAGCACTGCAGATGCTGATCCTGGACTCCATTTCTGGGGCCTTCACCTCTTCAGTGCTGGGATTAGAGATAACAAACACCTTTGGAAAAGGAACCCACACTAAATCAATCTCACTGTTGTTTTGATGATGTAAAAACAAGCCAGCGTGTATTGTGGTGTAGAGTGTAGCATCTGAATGAACTTGAAAGTAAAAACTGGAGACTTCAAAGACATTTTATGCTGTGGGGTGGGATCGGGTGTGGTTGCTGCTGGGCCTGCTTCGTGCCTGCTCTGGGGTGAAAAACACATTTAGAGCTCAGAGTGACAAAAGGGACGTTTCTGGGTGCCACCCTCTCTACTCCACGTTCTCTTTCCTGTCACCTGTTGACAATCTGCCACCAGTGGCTTTTCCCGCCCTTGAGTTAGTAGTCCCTACTTGTCTGTCTGTCATTAAATCTGTCATTCTCCTCCCACATATGACTTCTTTCTTTCTTGGTTAATAATCGGGCTACCCTAGGACAATTCTGGGTGTACTGATCAAGCTAATTCGCTTTAAAGTGTAGATGTCTGATAACAGCTTAATTTATTACCACTCCCTTGGGTGGGAGTGATTTTAAAGAGTTGAAGTTTCTCATGGGGAAAGAATGTACACGCATGCTTGCAGTTTCAAGCTTGGGTGGGGACCCGTGGGGGTGTGGGGTGGTCACCGTGACCCTAGGTCAGCTCCAGCCACGGTTAGTCTGCCCTGAATGGAAAAACCTGCCTGTTTTCCTCTGCAGGTCACACTACCTTCATTTTTTCTGGGCAGTATCCAAGAACAAGGTTTTTTTTTTTTCGAAACAGAAAGTGTTTCACCAGGAAAAGCCACGTGTATGTCCTTGTCCCTCGAGGCAAGGGGTGTGGAGGGGATGTTTGGGGTTCGACAGCCTGACTTCCAGGTTTGTAGGTCAGGTCCCACCTGGGCCAGTGAGGCACCTGGGCTCCAGGCCATCAGCTGTGTGCCAAAGCAGGTGGTCCAGACACACCTGCGCCGGGGAGACATGAGCAGCTTTCCCACGGGCAGAGAGGCTGTGCCAAAACACTGCCTGGCTTTGCTGGGTTAAAGTCTGGTGTAGCTCTGGTTCCCAAGGAGGCCTGAGACAGGTTGGCCCAGAGCCCTGGTAGGGCATTTCTCAAATAGGAGAAGTGTTCTGGGGCTGAAATAAACCTGGCTTCTTAGCCTGGTCCCAACCAGTCCCCTGGCCCTCCCTGATTCATCTACGACCAGGATCTATCTCCCTTCCGTGACTGACAAGGGAGGTAGTCACAGCTAGTGGTCCAGACCCTGTCTGCGGGGCTTAGAGGCTCCGAGTCCGTCCGGGTGGGTGGGATGAGTCTTGATGCAATCCCCTCACAGCCAGCCAGAGCAGTTTCTCCACATGTGCTGATGTTCCCCCTGGAGAAGCTCTGAGCTCCGGTCTCATTTAGAGGGCAGGCTACTGTCTGCACAGGAGGGTGCGGGAAGAGAAGGGCCTGTGAGAGACGCCTGGAGAAGACCTCTGTGGGAAAGACTCTACCCTTTCTATGACCTTTGTTGGTGGTGGGTTGTCTTTTTGGACAGGGCAAACATAGACCAGGCTAGCCTCAGACTATCCTGCCTCTGCGTCCTGAGCGCTGGGATCAAAGGTGTGCGCCATCTTTCCTGCATGTAAAGGGTATTCTTCGTTTTTAGCTCACTTCCATTTTATACAGGCAATCCCTAAGAAGCCGAGACAGGAGGATCTGTGGAGTTCCTACCCCGGCCTGGGCTGCTTAGAAAGATCCTATCCATAAGGAACGGATAAATGAGCCATGTGTTTATTTATTTACATCGTTGCCCCCTTTCCCAGAGCTGCCCCCAGACACTTTGTCTCTCAAAGACAATCTGAGCTATTCATCTTCCTTCCTTCCTTCCTTCCTTCCTTCCTTCC
>NW_022196909.1:46005252-46005493 GCF_008632895.1 Mastomys coucha
AACTCACTCTGTAGACCAGGATCTTGAACTCAGAAATCTGCCTGCCTCTGCTTTCCAAGTGCTGGGATTAAAGGCCTGTGCCACCACCACCACCACCCGGCCTTTTTCTTTCTTCTTTCCTTTCTTCCTTTCTTTCTTTCTTTTTCATCAAGATTTATTTTTTGTCTCTGAGTTCGAGGCCAGCATGATCTACAGAGAGAGTTCCAGGACAGCAAGGGCTGCACAGAGAAACCCTATCTTA
>NW_022196909.1:46005596-46011126 GCF_008632895.1 Mastomys coucha
TCAAACTCAGAAATCCGCCTGCCTCTGCCTCCCAAGTGCTGGGATTACAGGCGTGCACCACCACTGCCCAGCCTAAAAGATTTATTCTTATTTTATTTATGTATATGTCTATATGAGCCATCTCTCCAGCTCTAGTCTAGTAGCCCAGACTGTGAGTATACAAATGAGCATGGGAATGTAAAATGTCTCTGTCATATCTTTTCCAAAGTGAGGGGTGAGGGTATAGCTCAATTGGTAGCATGCTTGCCTAGCACACAAGGCTCTGTGTCCAGACCCTGAACATCAACAGCATGCTGGCACATGACTGAAGTTCCAGACTCCTATTCTTTTATTTTTATGTCTTTGACATGGCTATGTCTAACTATGTAGACCAGGCTGGCTTTGAACTCACAGAATTCTGATTGCCTCTACCTCCCAAGTAAAGTAGTTAAGAACCTGAACCAACTGGGCAGGGGTGGCACACGCCTATAATCCCAGCACTTGGGAGGCAGAGGCAGGCAGATTTCTGAGTTTGAGGTCAGCCTGGGCTACAGAGTGAGTTCCAGGACAGCCAGGGATACACAGAGAAACCCTGTCTCGGAAAAACCAAAAAAAAAAAAAAAAAACAAGAACCTGAACCAGCGGGGCAGGGGTGGCACACACCTTTAGTCCCAGTACTTGGGAAGCAGAGGCAGGCAGACCTCTGAGCCTGAAGCTAGCCTGGTCTACAGAGTGAGTTTCAGGATAGTCAGGGCCACCCAGAGAAGTCCTACTCTTTTTTTTTCTTCTTTTTTTTTTTTTGGAGCAGAGTTTCATGCTAGCCCAAGCTAGTCTAGAACTTACTATGAAAAGGTCAGCTCGGGAACTTTGAGAAGGTCATGGAACACTTGCCCTTCTGGAAGGGAGAGGCTAATTAACATTCCTCAGACCACAGGATGGGGACCGACCTGCGGGTAGGGACACATTCCGCAGGATGGACCCTTGTTGCCCACCTTCAGACAAGGGAAGTCCTTGCCACCTCATTCCCTGAAGACCAATCAGTTTAAAAAGTCACACTGTTCTGCCAATCACATTGTGTCTAATGACTGCTGCCCTGAAAACTGTCTCAAAGCTCACTGAACAAGTTGTGCGAGTGGCTGCCTCGCGTTTGGGTCTAGGATGACCCCAGTGCACTGGAACAATAAATTCCTCTTGCTTTTTGCATCGATGCAGGCTCCACGTGGTTCACTCAGGGGGTCTCCATTAAGCCAAGGCTCAACAGAGGCTTACAATTATGTGGAGCCCACAACACAAAATGGCTCAGCTGGTGAAGGTGCTTGACTGCTAAGCAAGCCAACCTGAGTTTGGTCCCTGGGACCCACGTGGCAGAAGGAGAGAAGTGACCCCTGAAATTGTCCTCTGACACCTGCCCCTATCTGTGAACCAAAGCCCATGTGCCCTATCTCACTAAAATAAGTTAAAAAAAAATATTTAAAAATTAAAAAATTTGGTATGTAGCTCAGGCTGGCCCTGGACCCTTAACAATCCTCCTGTCTCAAATACTGAGTGCTGGAATTACAGATAGGAGTCACTACATCTGGACAGATGGTAGATTCATAGCACACTAGTATACTTCTTTTTTTCTGTTTTTGTTTGTTTGTTTCTGTGCATACATAGCCCTAGCTGTCCTGGAACTCACTCTGTAGACCAGGCTGGCCTCAAACTCAGAAATCTGCCTGCCTCTGCCTCCCAAGTGCTGGGATTAAAGGCGTGTGCCACCACTACTGCCCAGGTTTTTTTTTTTTTTTTTTTTTGAGACAGGGTCCCGCTATGTAGACCTGGCTGGCCTGGAATTAGCTATTTGGACCAGATGGATCTTGAATTCCTAGAGATCTGTCTGCCTTTGCCTGTCAAGCTCTGAGGTTAAAGGGCTGTGCCACTTTACCCTGCTACATTTACTCATTGATTTTTTTTGATATGTGAGCATTTGTGTGTGCAAACATTTGTTTGTGTGCGTATGTGTGTATTCAAGTATGTGCACGTGGTGGAGTCATTTCCTCCCATTCTTTGGGTTCCAGCGTTGTCAAGTACTGCAGCAAGAAAGAGCCTTTTCCTGTTAAGTCGTCTTTATTGTCCCGTATTTTACAGTGATTTTGATTTCATTCATTACGGCTTGTAGACAAGGCCTATCGTAGCCGGGGATGTTCATGAACTCCTGATCCTCACCCACCATTTACCAAGGGCTGGGATGTCAAAGCCTGGCTTTTTACCCTGGATTTAAAAGGCTGAGAAGCAGCTAGCTCAGTAGTGGGGAGGCGGGGCTCAAGCTGAGTACCTTGGTGCTGGGTAGAGCGCAAGCTCAGCTCATTCACAGGTGCCGCTGAGCAGGCTGCGCCTGACTGTGGAGCGGCCCGGTCCAGGTTGAGAAACTGGGATTTCAGAGGCTCACTGAGTCACTCGGCTCAAGCTTTTGTCCTGGTTAACAAGAATGGCTTCCTGGGGGTGAGGTCACAAGGGAGCGTCCCATTTGGTCTATTAAATCCCTGTGCCTGGGGCTTGGGTCGGCTGTGTCTGGTGAGGTTGTCCTCAGAGAGGGGGGACGGGTGACACAGCTTACTATTTTCTGACCTCCACAAACCCACGGACGCTGTGTCTGTCATGGCGGCATATATACATACACAATAAGTAAATGTTAAAAAAAAATTGAGGTCGGGTATGGTGGCCCATGTCCTTAATTCTGTCAGAGGCAGGGGGATCTATGTGAGTTCCAGGACAGCCTGGTCTACAAAGTGAGTTCCAAGACAGTCAAGTCGACAGTGCACAGAGAGATCATCTTTTTTTTTTCTGTCTTTTTAAAGATTTATTTTATTTTATATGAGTACTATAGCTGTCTTCAGACACACCAGAAGAGGGCATCGGATCCCATTACAGATGGTTGTGAGCCACCATGTGGTTGCTGGGAATTGAACTCAGGACCTCTGGAAGAGCAGTCAGTGTTCTTAACCGCTGAGCCATCTCTCTGGCCCATTTCTTTATTCTTACTACCTGAATAAGTGTGTGGCTGCATGGCTCTGTCTAGGTACAGGCTTGTAGGGACTCCAGTCTCCAGCAGTTCTGAGCTGTCTAAGGTGGTTTGCTAGGGATTGATCCGGGGGGTGGTGGGTGTTAGCATTCAGAACCTGCGGAGATACATGGGTGGGTCCACAGACCTGTTGCCGGGGCAACGGCCACCATATTCCCAAAATCCATTGGGTTCAGCTCCCACCTTTACCTGGACTGCTATGTCACAACCTATATATATATATATATATAGGGTATTTTATATATATATGGGTACTTTCCTCCATCTTGTTCTCTTTGCTCTCTCTCTCTCTCTCCTCTTTCTGCGCCGCTACCCTCTACTCCCTCTCAATTAAACCTCTTACACGTGGAACTGTCTAGGCCTGGTGTGATACGTGCAGACACGACCGCCGCCGCCCAAACACATCAGGGGGGTCTGGAAGAATAGTAAGTGCCCTTAACGGCTCAGCTCAGTCACTTCCCCAGACCCTAGAAATCACCTTAAAAAAAAAAAAATTCCCACCAAAATAAAGGAAGAAGAAAGAAGAACAAAACCCCCGGAATTAGGCCAAGGTGTGGGTTCTGAGGTGTGGGTGCAGGTGAGGTGGAGGCACACGGGCTTGGGGCATGGATGGGGGTATGGGGATGTGGGTTTGGAGTCTATAGTTTTAGGGGGGTGGGAGTATGAATTTGTATGCTGAGGATGGAGGTGAGGGAGAAGCAGAGGCACCATGCCAAGGACTAGGGTTTTGGGGGTGGGAGGTAAGATCGGCTCCAAGTGATGTGGTTCTCCTGTGTTTGCTCTGCATGTTCTAGAAAAGAAGCATGTGTGAGTTTCCAACAGTGCTCGTTTTTTTTTTCAGACTCACCAGAAGTGGGTGTCAGATCTCGTGAGCCACCATGTGGTTGCTGGGATTTGAACTCAGGACCTTCCGAAGAGCAGTCAGTGCTCTAACCCGCTGAGCCATCTCTCCAGCCCCCCAACCCAGAGTTGGACAGGTCCCTGTACTAGCTGGTGACTGGCTTAACACTAGGCAGGCCCAGGATAGTTCCCTCGGCTCAGCAGACTCTAGCCGGCAGTGCAATTCTGTAAAGATGAGGGAAAACCCCAAGTGGATTTGTTTGTTTATGTTCAGAGTGATCTTTCTAGGGGCCGGGGCAGCAGGGAAAGGCAAGGCCACTTGGCAGGCCAGCGTGCTCTGCATAGACACAGAGGAAGGCTGGGCGTGGGTAGAGCTGAGTCAGGAGAGGTGCTGGCTTCATTGTGCCAACTCTGGGCCCAGATAGGACAGAGGTGGGAAGGAGGGGTGGAGACGTCAATGTCAGAGGACAGAGCTGCCTGCAAGGAACAGTTGAGTAACAAGCAGGGCTTGGGAAGAGATTCCCTCCTTCTTCGTCGCAATATATTGTTATCTGACCTGTTGAATCAGGGACTCTCTTGTGCCCTTCTGTTCTCAGATACAAATTCCAAATCCGAGCTGCAATTACAGGATATTATTGTCTGGGTACAAGTGCTGACTGGCAGCATCGTGGGTGGGTGCCAGGCCCAGATCCGTGTACACCATAGACTGGTATGTTGTGAGCCAGGCTCTGCAGGTGGGCAGGATCCATAGGCATCCAAGGTACCATGTGCGGGGGGAGGGGGGTATGTGGGGCTGAGGCGGACGTGTGTGTGTGTGTGTGTGTGTGTGTGTGTGTGTGCTCGTTCCTCGAAGGCTCACTGAAGCAAGCCTGACCCCAGAGCTCTTTCTACAATACTTTTCAAAACAAAGGTTAGAGCTAGGTGTGGAGACGCTCACCTGTAATCCCAAACGGCTGAGCCAGGAGGCTCAGGACTCCAAGGCTAGTCAGGCTTGGCTGCATAACCAGGGAAGCTTGCCTACCTGCAATCTGAGAGACCCTGTCTCCAAAAATAAAAAATAGTCAGGATCTGCCTCAGGTGTCAGCTCTTTGTGAGGGCAAAACAAACTTTGATATGTGTTCGTTACATTTGATTTGGTGTTCAAACTCAATTCCTGGATTTTTTGTTTTTTTTTTTTGTTTTTTGTTTTTTGTTTTTGGCTCTTCGAGACAGGGTTTCTCTGTGTATCCCTGGCTGTCCTGGAACTCACTCTGTAGACCAGGCTGGCCTTGGATTCAGAAATCCACCTGCCTCTGCCTCCCAAGTGCTGGGATTAAAGGCATGTGCCACCACTGCCTGGATTTTTTTTTTAAGCTAGATTTATTTATTAAGGTGAGTTGGGGGCTAGAAAACAGTGGAGAAGGATGAGAAGGATGCTTGCCACTCTTCTCTGAGGACCCTGTTTAGTTCCTATCCCCAACATCAGGAAGTGCACAACAGCACCCTCTGCTGACTTCTGACCATGTCTGCACACACGGTATACACACACCCAAACTCGCACACACATACACAAAAATAACTCTTTCAAAAATGATTGCAGCTGGGCAGTGGTGGCGCATGCCTTTAATCCCAGCACTTGGGAAGCAGAGGCAGGTGGATCTCTGAGTTCGA
>NW_022196909.1:46011208-46013865 GCF_008632895.1 Mastomys coucha
GGGGGGCGGGAACATTGCAAAGACTTTTGTTTGTTTGTTTGTTTGTTTTTGAGACAGCGTTTCTCTGCATAGCCCTGGCTGTCCTGGAACTCACTCTGTAGACCAGACTGACCTCGAACTGACAGAGATCCACCTGTCTCTGACTTTTAAGTGCTGGGACTAAAGGCGTGCGCCACCACTGCTTGAAACGATTACTTTAATTTAGGCTTTGTTGGCGAGAAGAATGTATAACAAGGTAATGGTTAGAGAGCCAATTCATCTGCTGCATATTGGTTTATTTGGAATGTTATATTCCCATCTAGCTTATTTTTATTTTATTTTGAGGTATAATGCATGAAAAAGAAAGCTAAGTGGTTTCCCATGCCTTTGATCCCAGCACTGGAGAGACAGAGGCAGGTGGATATCTGAGTTTATGGCCAGCTTGGTTTGCAGAATGAGTTCCAGGATACCCAGGAGTATACAGAAAAACTCTCTCTTTAAAAACCAGAAAATAGCCAAATGGTGGTAGCGCATGCCTTTAATCCCAGCACTTGGGAGGCAGAGGCAGGCAGATTTCTGAGTTTGAGGCCGGCCTGGTCTACAGAGTGAGTTCCTGGACAGTCAGGGCTACACAGAGAAACCCTGTCTCAAAAAACCAAAACAACAACAACAACAACAAAAACCCAGAAAATAAATAAATAAATAAATAAGCATCTAAAAAGACTAATTTCTTATAGTGCCTGCTTGACACTTTTCTACACACACACACACACACACACACACACATACACACGCGCGTGTGGAGCCTCCAGCCCTTCAGATTTCGGGGTAGTCCCCGGTGCCTGTAAATTTCCCTCCTCTGCTTCTTCCGGCATCATCCCCACTGGAGGCTGCTGCGGCTCAGACTCCCACAGGCAGCTAGCTTTGCCCAGCCTTGAACTTCCTAGAAGTGGAGGCACACTGCGTGCACACCATAACGTCTGGCTCCTTTTTTTTTTTTTTTAATTAACCTTTGTTTTATTTTTACGTATATGGGTGTTTCCCCCTGTAGGTACATATGTGTACCATGTGTATTCAGTACCCTGAGGAGTTACAGATGGCTGTGAGCTAACCCCGCCTCTTTGGTTTTTTTGAGCTGGTTTTGTTGTGTAGGGGAACCTGTACTTAAAGGCCCATCGCCTCAGCCTCCTGGAGGGCTGTCACACTTAGCTGGGTTTCCTCTTCTTTTTCTTTCTCTTTTTCTGCTTCTCTTCTCTCCTCCCCCCACCCCCCCTTCTCCCTCACTCTGTCATGTAGCCCCCATTGGCCTCAAACTTGCCAAGTTACCATGGCTAGCCTGGAACCTGAGATTTTCCTGCTTCAGCTTGCTAAGTATTGGGATTCCAAGTACGTGTCCCAATGCCTGGATTTCATGCCCCAATGGTCATGCGCATGTGCTCAAGTGCATGAGAAAAGGAGGGGGTTGCGGGGGATGGGAACAGGGTCTCACTTTGTCACCCCCTGGCTGCTTTGGAGCAGCCCAAACTGTCCTGGAACTAGCAGAGCTCTTCCTGTTTCCTAAGGACAGGAATTAAAGGTGCACACCACCACTCCTGGCCTTTGTTTCTTTGGAATGATGACACTGGGCCTCATGTAGCCCAGGCTGGCCTCAAACTTTTTCTATAGTCTTGACTGGCTTTGAGTTTCTGATCCTCCTGCCTCTGCCTCCCAAGTGCTGAGAGTCACAGCTGTGGACCATCATGACTGGCAGGCTTATCGATCTTTTTGAAGAAGAAGAAATTTCATAAATTTCTTCAGATCCATAATCTGAATTATGGAATTCCCGGGGCTAGGGAGTGTTTCAGATTTCAGAATCATTCACCTTTTAGAGAGCGTCAGGTGATTGTGTGAATGGCCAGGTTGGTTCTCAGACAGCGCTGGGCAAACACAGAGACCTTTCTGAGCAAGGTCTATGAATATTCACGTGCGGAGAGATGTTACCATGTGCCTGTAAATAACTTCACCTCGGTTCGGGTCCATTCTCGTGCCAGCTGAGTTCACTTGAGGTCAAGCCTGGCAGCCTCGCACGTTGTGATAACGTGTGCCTGTGCCTTATCTAGCCTGTGCCTCTCAAAGCCTCCCAGGATTTTGAAATTGAGAACAAAGGACAGTTTACAGCAGGACCTGAGTCAATCACATGACCCCATGGGAGACAAACACTAAGAGGCTACTTTCTGGCCCTTCCCCGCCCCAGCTTCATAAACATGGGCTAGTACTGTATAGAGATATCAAGGGTATGGCTCCACGCGATGATGGGAACCAGCCAAAGCTCCGGGAGTGTGGCCTAAGCAGAGTCCTGGGCAGAGCTGCTTACAGAACTCCAGTCTTTTGCTGGGCCTACGTGCACGTGGGTGTTGGAGACTCTCCGCCTTAGCTTTGATTTTTATAAAAGAAACCTGACTCACCACTTTGGGGTGGTGGAGCTCAAGTGGTAGAGTGCTGAACAGAGCTTGTCCACTTGCATGAGGGGTCCTGGGTTCTATTCCCACCCAGCACACGTGAAAGGAAGGCAAGGGAGAGAGGAGGGAGGAGAAAAGAGAGAAAGGAAGGAAGGAAGGACAGAAGGAAGGGAGGGAGGGAGGGAGGGAGGGAGAGAAGGAAGGAAGGAAGGAAGGAAGGAAGGAAGGAAGGAAGGAAGG
>NW_022196909.1:46014091-46022065 GCF_008632895.1 Mastomys coucha
GGAGCAAGGAAGGGAGTGAGGGAGAGAGGGAGGGAGGAGGGAGGGAGGAAGAAAGGAAGGAAGGAAGGGAGGAAGGAGGAAGGGAAGGAGGGAGCGAGCAAGCAAGCAAGCAAGTAAGCCAGGCTGATGTGTACCCCTGTAAGACCAACACTCAGTAGACTGAGTCTGGAGAATCGGAGTGAAAGAAAGCCTTCCTTTCTTCTACTTTTCTTCTTCTCCTCCTTCTCCTTCTCCTTCTCCTCCTCCTCCTCTTCCTCTTCCTCCTCCTCCTCCTCCTCCTCCTCCTCCTCCTCCTTCTTTTTTGAGACAGGGTTTCTCTGTGTAGCCCTAGCTGTTCTGGAATTCACTCTGTAGACCAGGCTGGCCTCAAACTCAGAATTCGGCCTGAGTGCTGGGATTAAACACGTGCACCACCATGCCTCGTGAGACTTTTCCTAAAACAGAAGAGAACTAGAGATGAGGGAGGCGGAAGAAGGCTCCTCACCCAGCTGGGAAGTGCCGTTCTTGTAAGGGCTGCCCTTCACCTGAGCCCTCTGCTGTGGGCCTGGTTTCTTTACTGGGATCCCGTATAGTGGTTTCATGATCGCAGGAGTCAGGGGAAAAGAAGAAAGGAGCTGGAGATCAAGGAGGCTGAGGGGAGAGAGGAAGCAGAGACTGTCTCGACTCCCTGCAGGGCAGAGCTGGCAGGGGCCCAGGGCACTTGCTGTGTGCCAGGCCCTGGGGACAAGGATAAAGAGCATCAATTTCTCTAGTCCTTCCTCCCCACCTCCTTAGCAGACACTAAGGAGCACACTCCAAAAACTAGGAGTGGCTTCTGCATCCTCCTCTTGTCTATAGCCTCCATAGGACTGGGGCTCTCTTCTCTATCCTTAGTCCAAATGCCTGGTCTTGGGAGCTGAGGGGATGCTGATGCAGCAGTTGAGGACACTGACGGCTTATAGGGGAACCAGGTTCAATTCCCAGTGCCTACATGGTGGCTCACAACTATCCATAACTCCAGTCCCAGGGCGCCCAATGCCCCTTTCTGACTTCTGTGGCCACCTGGTACATATATGTACATAACAGGCAAAACATCCCTACACATTCAATAAATACATCTAAAACACACAACACTAAGGAGCAGAAATGAAGCCAACCCAGATGTTCCTAGCCGAGGCAACGGTTACACTGTTTCCTTTTTTTCTTTTGAGACGCAATCTGGTGTATCCCAGGCTAGCCTTAAACTTGCTACATAGGCAGCTGTGACCTTGAAAGTTCTATTCTCCTGCCTCCACCACCCAAGTCCTGGGATTACTTGGATATATTTTTTTATTATGTTTTGTCTTAGTTAAGGTTCTCTATTGCCATGATAAAATGGGAGGAAAGGGTTTCTTTGGCTTAACTACTCTCAGTCATAGCCCTCAGGGGCAATCAAGGCAGCCATCAAGACCAGAACCTGGGGTAGGCAGGAACTGAAGCAGAGGCCATGGAGGAGCGTTCTTTACTGACTTGCTCCCCACAGCTTGCTCAGTCTGCTTTCTGATACAACCAAGGACCACCTGCTCAGGGTGGTACCTCCAAGAGTGGGCAGAGCCCCCTCCCTGCCCCATCAATCTTTAATTCCCACATGCTATTCTGATGGAGGCATTTTGTCAATTAAGAGTTCCTCTTCCCAGGGCTGGAGAGATGGCTCAATGGTTCTGGGCACTGGCTGCTCTTCCAGAGGATCCGGGGTTCAATCCCCCCACCCACCCATATAGCAGCTCCCAACTGTCTATAATTTCAGTTCCGGGGGATCTGACACCCTCATATCTACATGCAGGTAAAAACCAATGCACCAGAAAATAAAAGGATTTCCTCTTCCCAGATATGTCTAGGTTTGGATCAAACTGACACAAACAGCTACATTTATGTATTTACTTATTATTTCTTTATATTTTACGTGCTATGTGTGGACACCTACATGCCATGGCTACACATTTTAGGAGTTGGTTCTCCTTCTACCACGTGGGTCCTGAGGATTGAATCCAGGGATCAGGCTTGGTGGCAAGCGCCTTTCTTACTCTCTGGAGCCATTTCACCAGCCAGAGTTGGACTTGCTCATGTATGTATGCCTATAAGGCAACTCACCTGGACCCTCCTGCTGTGAACTTATTTATTTTGAAGGTGATTTTCATGTATCCCACGCCTGACCTTGAACTTCTGGTCCTCCTGTCTTTGACCCCAAACTGCCGATCGTACAAGAATACTGTGTCATACCTGGTTTTGTGCGATTCCGGGGATGGATGCTAGCAAACATGGTCGCCTAAGCTACATCACCAACCACCAGCGATTGCATTTATTTTCCGCGCAAGCAGGAGGCTGCTCACCACAGTGCAGTTTGCAATAGAAACTCATGGAAGACAATCCTAGTGTCCAGCGAAACAGAGGGTGCAACTGGCTCTGACCACCCTGCGTGACTAATGCTTGTCTTACTGTGCGCGCGTGCGCGCGCGCGCGCGTGTGTGTGTGTGTGTGTGTGTGTGTGTGTGTGTCTGTGTGTCTGTGTGTGTGTGTGTGTACTGGCATGATTACTGTGCTCATGCGGAGATGGAAAGACACCTTGCAGGACTTGATTCCTTTCTTCCACCTAGTCACCAGGTGGCTCCTGGTCCTAGCGGACCCCAGAGATTGGACTCTTGGCAACAAGCTCCTGTTCCAGCTCAGGTAATGTGCCTGTCCTTTACCTCACAAAGCACCCAGGCTTGAACTTGCCATTCTCCTGCCTCTGCCGCCTCCTTCCACGAAACTGGAATTACAAGTGTCTGTCACTGGGCCTGGTTTATATTGAGTTTTCTAAATTGCCTTTTAGATCGTGATTTCTTTGATTAGGGGAAAAGGGAAAACACCAATGAGAACACTCTAGTTGTTAGGAAAAAAAACTGGGGGACAGATGCAGGCTCTTCCTTATCACTCCTGAGCCGGGAGGAGAGTGAACCACCCCCCCCCCGCCCTAAACTCCCACCCCCACCCCGCTAAAGCCAGGTCCTTATTTAGGCAGAGCAGTCCCCAGCTCAGTTTCCCGTCAGGAGTCCTTCCCCAAGCATCCGTCCTCCCTCTTTCACCGCGTGGCCAGCTGCAGCCGGCTCTCTCTCGGGGCCTCCCTTCTCCTTGGTAGCGGCGGCCCAGGCCAAGCTGCACATATGTACCTCGTTAGAGGCGGCCAGCACCAAAGCCGGCACATCTGGCTGCGGCGAAGACAAAGTGCACTGCGGGGCAGCGAAGGGGAAGGTGCACGTCAGGACAGGGCCGCCGGGGACCGCTGACATCTGGACGGTGGAGGGTGGCCGGTGACCGGCTGCAGGCCTTGTGCTAGCCAGCCTGGCCCAGGTCCCTCAGTGCGGCAGAGCTGAACTGTTGCTGGATGGCCTTCCCCACCTGCAGGCTTAGGAGGGGCGGGTACTCGGCTGCTTGGGGAAAGTTGAGCCGAGGGACCTACTGTGAGAACAGGGGCAGCGACTCCCCAGCTTATGGTGGCCAGGCCTTGTGGCTGCAGGCAGCTGTTGGAAGACCCGTGGGTCTGTCCTGGACTCCAGGACACCTGCAGGCCCCGGGGTTGCATCACGTGTCAGCTTCAGGGCCCAAGAGACTCAGGGTCAGCAGTCTGCCGGTTCTTGCCTTCAGGCTGCAGCTGCAGCTCCTAAGGTCCTCTCCGAAGTTGGCCGGAGATGAAAGTCACTGACCAACCAATGGAAGGCCAGAAAGCAACAGAGCAGCCCCAAGTCCTTCCCCGCAGCTCTGCAGCCTTGGTCCTCGCTAAGTCTCTCCTGGAAAGGACTTCATTATCACAGGAACCGCCAGCTCCCGCAGCCTATGATCCCTATCTCCCACCCCAGCCCCGTCCTGGTCCACGGCAGTGGGCAGAAGCTAGCTATCCTAGAGAGGAAGGTACAGGGTTGGAGGCAGCCATTAGGATAGAAGCTCAGAGATGAGACCATCCAGGGAGAGGCTCAAAGCTCTTCACTATAGGATGGAATCCCATCCCTTCTCTGAGACAGGATCTCAAGGAACTCAGGCTGCCCTCGGACTCACTGTGTAGCCCAGGCTACTCCTGAATTCCCCAGTGCTGGGATTACAGGCGCGTACCACTATATCTAGTTTTAGGGTGGAACTTTTTTTTTTTTTTTTTTGGTTTTTCGAGAGGGTGGAACTTCTTACAAAACTATTTTAACTTCTGTGATACAAATAATCAAAGAAGGGGCTGGAAAGATGGCTCGGGGGTTAAGAGCACTGGCTGCTCTTCCAGACGACCTGGGTTCCATTCCTAGCACTCACACAATGGTAGATATCCATCTGTAACTCTCCTTCCAGAGGATCCAACACCCTCTTCTTGGCCTCTATGGGGGCAGAAAGATCAGAAGTTCAAAGACATCTTGGGCTTCTGAGATGCATAAGACGGTCTCAAAAATAAAGACATTAAAAATATACACTCTGAGCCGGGCGGTGGTGGCACACACCTTTAATCCCAGCACTTGGGAGGCAGAGGCAGGCAGATTTCTGAGTTTGAGGCCAGCCTGGTCTACAGAGTTTCGAAAAATCCAATATATATACTATGTAGCAGATATGCTATTACATTCATAATATAATACATGCATACATAACAGGAGGAATTGCTTTATATGTTTCTTTTGGGAATAATTTTGAATTGATATAGGATCTTATATGTTGCCCTGGCTGTCCTGGAACTTGCTGTTTAGACCAGGCTAACTTCAAACTCAGAGAGATCCACCTGCCTCTGCCTCCTGAGTACTAGAATTAAAGGCGTGGACCACCACATACAACTCAATTATTATTATTATTTTCTTGAGGCAGTGTCTTGCACTGTAGATTGGGTTGGCTTGAAATTCACCAGGTAGCCCAGGCTAACCCTGAAAGGGTGGCAATCCCTCTGCCTCAGCCTCCCAAGTGTTGGGATTCTAAGCATGAACCCGACCATTAGTGCTCGGTTAATTTTCGATTTATAGAAAAGTGGCAGAGATTTCCTCTAAACCCTTCGCCCGCCCACTTCTTCAAAGATTAGCCTGTTGCATAACTAGGGTGCGTTTGCCAAAGTTAAGAAATTATTAACCTTGGCACAGAACCATGAACTACAACAGACCTTTCCTGTCACCGTTTCCCCAATACATGTGTGACTTCACACTTGCTAACTCCCACATTAGGAAATTAGGGAAAAAAGTATATGTATGTATGGGATCTGTTGGGGTATGGAGGCAGGAGAGTCAGGAGCTCAGGATCGGCCTCAACAGTGTTCATATACATATACCCACACTCAGAAACACACACACACACACACATACCACATACACACACACACATACACACACCACCCAAACCTTGGCCCTCTGCAAGAGCAGTGCCTCCTTTTAACTGCTGAGCCATCTCTCGGCTCCCTCCTTATGTATTTTTGACAAGTACCAGTTGTTAAGTTTAAGATGAAGTGAATGGTCAGCCGGATGGCTCAGCGTGCAGAGGCGCTTGCTGCCAAGGCTGACGACCCAAGATGGATGCTTGAAACCCAAATGGCGGAAGGAGAGAGCTGGTTCCTGCAAGTTGCCCTCTGCCCTCCAAATCCAGGCTGTGGTGCTCACACACACGCCCTGCTCCCATCACCACCAACCCCCCCCCCCCAACCCCCGCAAAGAGATAAGTGTAAAAACATTTTCCAAAGTTTTTGGAAATAACTTTGGAAATTTTTTAGTTTCCCAATTGTACCCATCATGTTTTGAGCTCCCAACAGTCACTCTGGCCTTTGGCTACTGGCCACATTGGTTAGCTCAGGTCTAAGGGACTGAATGAGTTCCTGTAGGGGCTTTTGTCACTCTTGGAGCCTAGGCCTGCTCCTGGAGCAATCTAATCTGTTTTGTTTCATTGATTTGGTGTGTGTGTGTACACGCGCGTTTGTGTGCGCGTGCGCCCGCGAGTGCACACAGGCACATAGGTGTACATGTCAGGTGTCAGTTCCTGTGGAGCTGTCCATCTCGTGTTTATATTTATTTATTTAAGATAGGATCTCCTGGCCAGGTAGTAGTGTTGCATGCCTTTAATCCCAGCACTTGGGAGGCAGAGGCAGGTGGATTTCTGAGTTCAAGGCCAACCTGGTCTAGAGTGAGTTCCAGGACAGCCAGGGCTACACAGAGAAACCCTGTCTCAAAAAACCAAAAAAAAAAAAAAAAAAAAAAAAAAAAAAAAAAAAAAAAGATAGAGTCTTGCTGGCTTGTAACAAATTATGTAGACCAAGTTGGTCTCAAACTCAGATGTTCATCTGCCTCCTGAGTGCTAGGATTAAAGACAAGAGTCCACCAAGCTTCTAATTTTTTTTTAAATTATTTATTTATTATCTATAAGTAGACTGTAGCTGTCTTCAGACACACCAGAAGAGGGCATCAGATCAAATTACAGATGGTTGTGAGCCACCAATGTGGTTGCTGGGAATTGAACTCAGAACCTCTGGAAGAGCTGTCAGTGCACTTAACCGCTGAGCCATCTCTCCAGCCCCTAAAGCTTCTAATTTTTAAAACTAGCATGCCCAGTCCCATCTGGTTTTATATTTGTTCAAGTGTGTATGTGTGTGTGTGTGCTCATGTGTGTGTTTCTGTGCCACAGAACTATGCATGTGGAGAATAGAAGACACCTGGAGGACTTAGTTCTGACACATGGGTCCCAGGGATTGAAACTAGGTCATGAGGCTTGGCGGCCTCTCTTCACTAAGCCACCTGGGCAGTGCCACCTTGCTGTCCAAGGCAGGGCATCTCAGGATGAATCTGAGGAGTGTCAATTAAGCTTGCCTAGCTGGCTGCCGAGCTCCTGTCGTCCTCTTGACTTGGACTTTGAGATTACAAGCATATGCTGCTATAGCTGGCCTTTTACCTGGGTGCTGGGAATTGAACTCTGGTCCTCGTGCCTCTGTGGTAAGCACTTCCTGAATGAGCTATCTCCCAGCCCCTGTCTCGTTTTTGTTGTTGTTGTTGTTGTTGAGACAGGCTATGACAGAATTCATTATGCAAACCGGAATGACCTGGAACTTCTGATCTTCCTGCCTCCATGTACTGAGTGCTGAGATTTCAAGGCCAGGCATGAGCCACCAGAGCCTGTTTATTGCATACCACAAAAGTAGGCTACCAACAGAGCCGTATCCATCCCTGGCTCTCTTGGCTTGCTCTCTGATGGGATTACAGTCATGAGCCAAAAAGTTTAACTTTTTTTTTTTTTAAATCTTCTTCTTCTTTTGCAGTTCTAAGAATCAAACCTAAGCCCTGGGTAAGGACCCTCCCACTGAATGACTGGTGTAGCCCTTGACATTTTAGAATTATTCAAATCAAGGCTATTTGGCCGCCTCTCACCTTTCCCAAAGCGACCAATGCCAGCTCATTTCCAACAAACGAGGAGAGACTGGAGGGGGCTGGCTTTTCTATTCATAGGACACGTGGGAGCTCTCGTGGAGTCAGTAATATTTGTGCCCACAGGTTGGGACACCCTCTCCCAGTCTCGAGCTACCTAGGAAACCTAATTAATTATGGAACCACGGAGCACGGTTGAGTTAATATAGAATCAAGGCCGAGGGAGTTAGGTGTCTCGGGGGATGTTTATGACAAGCCGTGGGGCGCTCTGTGAGTCACCACTGCTCTTTAAGAGGACACAATTGCCTCCCCAGGGGCAGCAAGGCTGCCGTCTCTCATCAGGTGTCCTCTTCCTGGGCAGGGCTGGGCAGCCCCTTCCCCTCCTCCCTGGCTCCTATGAGAGACTGTACATTCTGTCCACCCCTGCTCTTATCACAGCAGAACTTCCCAACAACATCCCATTTCCCAGACTGCAGCCAGGCATCCACTGAGGGTGCTACAGGGCAGCTGGACCCTGGGAACATCTCTCTCTCTCTCTCTTTCCCTCTCTCCTTCTTTCCCTCTCTCCCCCTCTCTCCCTCCCTCCCTCCCTCTCTCCATCTCTCTCTCCCTCCCTCCC
>NW_022196909.1:46022363-46022946 GCF_008632895.1 Mastomys coucha
CCTCCCTCTCTCCCTCCCTCCCTCTCTCCCTCTCTTCCTCTCTCTCTCTCTCTCCCTCTCTCTCTCTCATCCTTCTGGAAGGTTTCCTGTGGTCAAAACCAGATGCTCACACAGGCTCACCGCCCCCCCAGCTTCCATCCCCACCAGTTCCTGCGTACAGAAAGGCCAAGGCTGGAGAGAGGACAGATGGGCATAGTGCCCCTTCCTTCTCTAGGTTCTAGGCCAGGACTCTTGACATCTTTCAGCCTGCTGAGTCAAAGCAAGCTGTGTGGTTGGACATGGCGGTGCCTACTTTTTTTTTTTTTTTAAAAAAGATGTTATTTATTTATTATATGTAAGTACACTGTAGCTGTCTTCAGACACTCTAGAAGAGTGTGTTAGATCCCGTTAGAGATGGTTGTGAGCCACCATGTGGTTGCTGGGATTTGTACTCAGGACCTCTGGAAGAGCAGCCAGTGTGCTCTTAACCACTGAGCCATCTCTCCAGCCTGAGACCCATTCTCAAAATAAAAATTAGCAACAACATTCAATAAGTCTAAAGTCACTCTCGGGTACATAGTGAGTTCAAGACCAGTCTAGGCTA
>NW_022196909.1:46022956-46044511 GCF_008632895.1 Mastomys coucha
AAACACACAAAAAAATCCAAGTAGATTCAGAAGTAGAGACCCCGAGAATGAAGCCAGTTCGCTCTCTTAAAGATAGACTAGTGACAGAAACCCCACAGCACAGGGAAGCCACTGAGGCAGAGGTGGCTACTGGGTGTGATGGAGGCAACCTGGCTGGAGGGTCAGCAACCCTCACCCTGAGCTTCTATTCTCAAGCCCCTCAGGGACCTGTGTCCTCCCCAGACATCCCTGAGGGCCCCGCAGTCTGTGGGAAACCCAGACCTACTCTGGCCACTGCCAACGAGGACGGAAGCTTCGTAGGAAAGCTGAACTTCGAAGGTAGTAAGTTAGGGAGGAACCTCAGCTGACACAAAACAGCTCCGGGTTGCCGTTCTCCAGGCCTTGGACACTTAAGACCTACAGCCGTGGATTCTCTAGTCCTGATGTCCCTGCTGCCTCCTGGCCTTCACCTATGTATTCTTGCACACTAACTTCCCCCATGGGCTCCCCTCCTGCCTGCTGTGGCCAGCTATGTCCCAGGCATCCACAGCTATAGTGGGGAGTGGCGGCCCTGCTGGCTCGGGAAGTCATTGTCCAATATAGAGGATCTTCCTCGTGGGGTTTAATGGTCCTTCTTTCGTGATGGCCTGCTCGGCTTGTAAATAGATGCCTTGTGTCATGCCAAACCCTGGCTGGGGCTTGGTGGCTAGGGTGTGGCTCACAAACCCAGCATCAGAGGGAGTGCCTGTGGGTGTGGCAGGGGCAGCTCACCCTCAAAGAGACCAGCACAGCTACCATCCCTTCATCCAGAAGGAGAACTATTTTTGAACAGTGAGGAGAACCTAAAGGAAATGAACATAGTTTCTGGCACCTGCCTATGGCCTCTACCTCATCTCAACAGCTGCCGCGGGGGGGGGGGACAGCCACAGGTCCAGTGTTCCCCAAGTCCTCTCAGACGGAGGACACCCCCCTTCTCTCTGTTCTGTGCAAGCAGCCACGTGGGCGCTCCTGTTGCTGGGCCAATCCCTAGCCCCGAGGTTCAGCCTGCTCTCAACATGTCCTTTAGAGGATGGTCACCAAAACACTGGGCAGTTAGGCGAGCTCAGAGCCAGCTAGTGTGTGTGTGTCAAGGCACAGGGCTGCTTACCGGAAACGGGTAGCTCTCTGTGACCGGGTGCGTAGATGCTCTAATATCGTGTGATCGTGTGGCTGGAGAGATGCCTCTGCAGTTAAGAGCATGTATTGCTCTTGCCGAGGATCCAAGTTCAGTTCTCAGCACCCACACAGGAGCTTACAAGTACCCACCTACCTGTAACTCCAGCTCCAGGGCCACCTGTACACCTGTGGACACCTCCCTACGCACACATACACATAATTTAAAACGAAACCTCTTAAATCTCATGACCCAAGAACATTTGAGACTATGTCTCAGTTGGTAGAGTGCTTCATGGTACGTACAAAGCCCTGGGGGTTTCATTCTCGACACCGTGTAAACCTAGCGTGGTACCCTAGGCCTGTGATGCCAGCACTTGGGAGACAGAGGCACCAAAGGGTCAGAAAGGCTCAAGGCTCTCCTTGGCTACATAGTAAGCTCTAGGTCAGCCTGGGCTATATTAGCTTCAGTTTTAAAAGAAGGAAATGAGGGGCTGGAGAGATGGCTCAGCGGTTGAGAGCACCGACTGCTCTTCCAGAGGTCCTGAGTTCAATTCCCAGCAACCACATGGTGGCTCACAACCATGTCATGGGATCTGATGCCCTCTTCTGGTGTGTCTGAAGACACAGCTACAGTGTACTCACATATAAAATAAAAAAAAAAAGGAAATGAGGAAAAAGTACCCTGCCATCAGTCATCTGTGTGTAGGAATGCGTTCTTATACCAGCACCCATAACTTACATAAAGGATTTGAAGATGTATGAATATTTGTTTTTTGGACCCACTGTTTCCGTGTTTCATAAAAACTTGGGTTCTGGGGTCCCAGTGTGTGTTTTTACCCTTACCCAGCCATCCTCTTAGCACCTCAGGCAGCTCCCTGGTCCTGAAATGGTGCCCACTCGTGTGTGCATGTATGTGTGAATGTGCACGTGTGTGCATGTCCGTGTGCATGTGTGCGTGTCCATGTGCATGTGTGTGCATGTGTGTATATATATGTGTATGTCTGTGTGTGTATGGTGTATGTATGCATGTGCACATGCATGTGTATGTACGTGTATAGGTACATGTGTGTGATATATGCATGTTGTGCATGTATGTGTATGTGTGTGTATGGTATGTGCACATGAGCATGGGTGTGCGTGTATGTATACATGTCTGTGTGTGTGCATGTACATGCATATGTGTGTCTGTATGTGTACATGTGCTCGTGTATGTACATGTGTATATATATATATGTATGTATGTCTATGTACATGTGTGTGTGTGTGTGTGTGAGAGAGAGAAGTCAATAGCATAATAACCAAGATTTTATTTCCCTTCTCGGACATACCAGCTCCTGTCTCCTCTCATGAAAAGAAAAGGAACCTTCCTGAATTCTCTTTCAGTACAGCTCTCTGCAAAGCCCATGGGAGGAGAGTACAGGGGAGGGGTTGGGGTGTGGGTGGGGGAGGGGAAGGATATGTGTTCAGTTTTGTATTTAACCATTCACTTAATTTTTTTTTTAGATTTACTTATTATATGTGCGTGTGTTCTGTTTGAATGTTTGTCTGCCCACCACATCTGTGTGCTACCTGCGGAGACCACAACTGGAATCGGCTGCAGTGTGGGCGCTGGTAACTGCACTGGGTCCAGCGGAAGACCAGCCAGTGCTCTTAACCGCTGAGCAGTCTCTCCAGCCCCAGTATTTGTCTTTTAACTTCTGTACTTTACTGGGTTGAAAGAAGACAGAACATGGGTGGTGGAATTTTGTATATATGTGGGGTTTTGTATATATGTTGTTTTTTTGTTTTGGTTTGTTTTGGTTTTTGGTTTTCTCGAGACAGGGTTTCTCTGTGTAGCCCTGGCTGTCCTGGAACTCACTCTGTAGACCAGGCTGGCCTCGAACTCAGAAATCCATTGCCTGGCTGTTGTTTATTTTTTTGTGTTTTTTTTTGGGGGGGGGTTAGTAATTCTCATTTTTTTGTATTTTGAATACAAGGTCCTTTGTGACCAGGAGGGGGGGAAATGTCATAAAAAACGAACCAAATAGATGTAGCTGGCCACTCGCTGGTCATCCTGCTGCCTGCTTCTGCCAAGTGCTGGTCACAGCCACCACTCTGGGCCAGAGTCCCTGGGTGGAGAAGACAGGGCAGAGATCCAGTGGACTTGGTTCTCACTCTCTCCTCACTGACCCCCCCGGGGACAGCAGGCACAGCGGACTCATACCACCTCATGGCCTGGTGTCCCCAGCCTGACCCCACCAATGCTTGCTGCCAAGTCTCCTTGCTCAGCTGGACTCCGGCCTAACCTTTCTGATCCAGACCAGCCGTTTTTCTGGGCCTGGCCATGGCACAGTGCAGCACTGGTAGGCTTGGCGGCACACTCAGGGGTAGGTAGCCCTCCATCTGGAGAAGGCGCCTCCTGCCCTCTGGGTCAGGACCTTAGGTGACATGGCCTTGGGTTGTAACGCCGGGACAGGTGGACATGGGTTCCCAGCCCTGACTTTACAAGGCCACACTGATGGGGATAACCCGAGACACCTGGAGTCAATACTGGTCTGTCACCTCTGATCATTGCTACCCCTGCTGTGTGACCTTAGGTGCGTCCTTTGGAGGGTCACTCTGGATCTGGTGCTCTCTGCATGTACTACCCCACCCCAGTGAAACAGGAGGCAAGAGCATCCCAAGTCTGTGCTGGGAATCCACGTTAGGTGATAACATGTGTCCCGTTGGGTCGTTTTGTTGTCAAAATCCATTCTGAGGCCAGGGATGTTTTGTTTTGTTTTTGTTTTTCGAGACAGGGTTTCTCTGTGTAGCCCTGGCTGTCCTGGAACTCACTCTGTAGACCAGGTTGGCCTCGAACTCAGAAATCCACCTGCCTCTGCCTCCCAAGTGCTGGGATTAAAGGCATGCACCACCACTGCCCGGCTGAGGCCAGGGATGTGACTCTGTTGGTAGAGTTCTTGCTTATCATCTCTAGAACCATGTATACTGGGCACAATGACAGGAGCCTTGTAAACCCTTAAGAAGTTTCAGCCAGGCATGGAGGCACATGCTTCTAATTCCCGTACTCTGGAAAGGCTCCAGGATAGCCAGGGCTATAGAGAGAGAAACCTAGTCTCAAACAAAACAAACAATAAAAATAATGTCAGGGGGTGGTGGCGCACGCCTTTAATCTCAGCAGTTTGGGAGGCAGAGGCAGGCGGATTTCTGAGTTCGAGGCTAGCCTGGTCTACAGAGTGAGTTCCAGGACAGCCAGGGCTACACAGAGAAACCCTGTCTCGGAAAAACAAAAACAAAAAACTAACCAACCAACCATCATCATCTTATATAATTAATTATTTTATATCATTTAATTGGCTAAGTTACCTGTGGATGGATGGATTTTAAATTTTTATTTATTTATATGCAGTTTGGGTGGTAAGGTCTTACTCAGTACCCTTGGCATGTAGACCAGGTTGACTTCAGATCCACAGAGACCCAACTGTACATAAGCATGCGTCCCGGAGCTACTGTAAAAGGTCCGCATGACTGTCAGGGTAGCTGCTGCCAAATTATTGTAGCATCTTCCAATCACACGGTTAAGAATGCGGAGAATGGGCTCAGAACCCAGTTGGTATAGTGTTTAACCAGCATGCCTGCCAGCAGCCCTGATTCTATCCCCAACATTGTATAAGTTGGGCATGATGATGCACATTTGTAATCCTGGTACCCAGGAAGGGGAGGCAGATGCTCAGGAGGTCAAGATCGGGCTCAGTGGCATAGGGAATTCAAGGCTAGCCTAGGTTACATGGGAGCCTGTGAATGGATGAACAGATAGATTGACAGATGGATGATAGATACTCAAAGAGAGAATGGATATGTCGATGGTAGGGAGAAGAAAGAGCAAGATGTTTCAAAGCCCTCAGAGACCTCCGAAGGGGCTACTATTTCTCGGCTCTCTTCATATCCCCCGCTTCTTCTCCTGGATACCCATGGCTCTCATGCTTGGGAGGAGTCCCACATTCATTTGCCATTTTCCACTTCTCAATGAATAAAAATGTTGGGCTGGAGAGATGGCTCAGCGGTTAAGAGCACTGACTGCTCTTCCGAAGGTCCGGAGTTCAAATCCCAGCAACCACATGGTGGCTCACAACCATCCATAACAAGATCTGACTCCCTATACTGGAGTGTCTGAAGACAGCTACAGTGTACTTACATATGAATAAATGAATTTAAAAAAAGAATGTCTCAGACAGAAGACAGTGTGTCCTTAGGCTTTGAAACCACCCTGGTGCCTACCCTAGCCCAGAGAATTTGTGAGTGGCCACACACCTGAAAGCTAAGGGCTCAAAATGGAAACACCGGTCAGCAGGAGGACACAGGGCTGGCTTTGGGCTATGGCTGCCATCTGGGGGGTCACTGTGAGATCCAGAGTCCTCTGCAGCTGCCACTCAGCCACCCTCTTCTTTCCCTTGGAACTCTCCAGGCATACCCGTCCTGGTAGGTCTGGGTGGGCATATGATCTGGGGCAGCAGAGCTGTCCTCTCTAGCCACATGCTGATGTGCCCAAGTGTCCTCACCCTTCTGTGCTTTCTGAGCCTCCCAACTGAGACCTGCTCTGTAACCAAAAACCATCCTGTGAGCCCCATCAATTAAGGGGACCCGGGTGGTCCCTGCTCATCCCAGGGCAGGAAACAATGGAAGCTGGACCAAGAGCCCTGGCTGAGCCCAGAGGAAGGCAAGACCCTCTTATGGGGGCCTCTCTTAAGCCTAGCATTTGGTCTTGGAAGGCCTGACTAAGCCATGACTTTTCTCTGAGAAGGAGGAAGCTATGGGATCCTGAGCTTCGGGATCCTCCTCTATCCAGGGCCACTGGGCAAGCACTGTTTCCACACGACTTTAAACAAGAAGAGAAGAAGACAAGGAGAGACGTTTGGTACCTTAGGCAGCTTAGGAGCCAATTTGATGGTCGAAGGTCTCACCTGCTCTCTCCAGCCCAGCCCCGTTAGAGCCCCTGCAGAAAACCTAATAATCAGAGTTTTGTAGAGGGCTCAAGACTGGCCCTCAGCACTGGGGTCTGCCTCCCGGTTGGGAGGTGGCAAAGCCCTGAGTGGGGAGTGAGTAATGGTGACTCAGGGTAAGTCACAAGGACCCAGGGAACACCCCCCCACTGGCCACAGAGCCAGGATTCCTGCTCCCCATCAGGATCCCAAGCAGGGATTTTGAAATTTTTTTTAAAAGATTTATTTATTTATTTTATGTATATGAGCACACTGTAGCTGTACAGATGGTTGTGAGCCTTCATGTGGTTGTTGGGAATTAAATTTAGGACCTCTGCTCACTCTGGTTAGCCCCAAAGATTTATTATTATAAATAAATTCACTGTAGCTGTCTTCAGACACACCAGAAGAGGGCATCAGATCTCATTACTGATGATTGTGAGCCACCATGTGGTTGCTGGGATTTGAACTCAGGACCTTTGGAAGAGAAGTCACAGTGCTCTTACCCCCTGAGCCATCTCACCAGCCCAGATTTGGAAACTTTTACTTCGGGACTTTGGTAAAATTCTGCAGAATCTTTCAGAGAAAGCATCAAGCTTTGGGTATTTTGGGGAAAGTTACTAAAAAAACCAAACAAAAACAAACTTCACCTTTACATCTGTTTCTCTCTCAGTTTCAAATTATGTTCATGTCTTATATATTGTTGTTTTCTGGGACAGGGTTTCTCTGTGTAGCCCTGGCTGTCCTGGAACTCACTCTGTAGACCAGGCTGGCCTCCAACTCAGAAATCCACCTGCCTCTGCCTCCCAAGTGCTGGGATTAAAGGTATGTGCCACCATGTCCAGCTTCCTTCCAGTTTTTAAAATGTGGGTTCTAGGGATCAAACTCAGGTCCCCAGGTTTACATGAGTGTAAAGAAATAGGCAAAAATTTAAAATTACACTTCCTGGCCTGCTGCTTTCTTAAAGGGAACCCAAGTTCAAACTCTGCCATCTAGGTCATGTGATTCACAATGGCCTATAACTTCAGCTCTGTAGGAACTACACTCACATGTGCAAACACCACACACACACATACACACACACAAACACATGCTCACATGTGTAAACATGCAAATACCACACACACTCACATGTGTAAACATGCAAATACCACACACATGTAAACATACAAACACCACACACTCACATGTATAAACATGCAAACACCACACACACTCACATGTGCAAACATGCAAACACCACACACTAACATGTGCAAACCCACAAATACAACATACACACTCACATGTGCAAACATACAAACACCACACACATACACAAATAATAAAATTTTTTAGAATGACCACTCCCATCTCCTAGTCTCCTTGGCTTTCTTTTTCTTTTTTTCTTTTTTTTCTTTTTTATTTCTTTTTTATTTTTTTTATTTTTGAGACAGGGTTTCTCTGTGTAGCCCTGTCTGTCCTGGAACTCACTCTGTAGACCAGGCTGGTCTCTAACTCAGAAATCTGCCTGCGTCTGCCTCCCAAGTTCTGGGATGAAAGGCGTGTGTTGGGCGTGATGGGACAATGCCTTCAATCCTAGCACTCAGGAGAAAGAGACAGATAGAGGCCAGCCTGGTCTACATAGGCCAGCCAAGGCTACATACAGAGACCCTATCTAAATAAAACCACACATAAGATCCTATAGGCCACTCACTTATTTATTATTCATATATCTTCTTAGTTTATGTTGAGCCAGGGCTTTCTCGAACCCCTGGGGCTCTGCAATGCGGCTGAAATCACATCCTCTTATCCGCTGACGACTTTCCTTTGAGAATGTGCCTCCCAGATGGGAGGACCGGGGAGGGGGGCGGGGGGGGTCTCCCTGGTTCCTTCCGTGTCTCCAACACTAAGCTCAGTGCCTGAACTACAGCGGTACTCAGTAAATACTTTTGTTGATCAGAAAGGAAGAACTCTAAATTCTGGGTGACTGGCGGGCTGTGCCCTGGGCATCTGGGAGGAGGGGGAGCAGCCGGAAGGATTCTATGCCTGCCCGTCGAGGTTGCCTGTTCGGCTGGTTCCAGCGGCAGGGGGACAGGTCCCTGACAGCCAGGTGAGTTCTGGGTGAATCACCCCTAATGAGCCGGTTAGGGCCACGCCAAGCCGCTTCCCACACAGGCAGCCTGCAGGTCACTGCCTGTCCCCAGGAAACTCCTCCGTAAGGAGTGTGCAGGACCCTGGGCTGGGGTGGAAGGAGCGTCTTGCCTTTGTCAGACCTCACCCATTCTTGAGCTCGCTCCCCTGGCTCTTCTGCCCAGCTGAGCTTTGGCTCTGAGACCTCTGTTTAAAAAAAAAGAGTTTCGATCCATCCACCCGCGCCCATCCCAGGCAAGGCCTGTGTGTCGGCTGCTCCATCTGGTCCCTAAGATAGCAGAGAGAAGAGTTGAGAACGAGGGAGAGCCCCACCCAGCGCGGTGGAGACTCAGTCAACCTGAGCTAAGCACTGGGTCTGAGCAGCTCGGCTACTCGGCCTTCTGAGCAGAATGGGGTAACCTTCACCACCATGCTACACCTGATCGGCTGGCACCCAGGACCTATCAGAGGGCCTGCCCAGACCCTGTAAACCACACAGGGGGAGGGAGTCATGCACCCGTCTGCGGCATGGGGCAAGGCCTCCTGCCCTGTTGGGTGAGATCCTGGGTACACACAGAGAGGAATGTAAGTGGGCGGTCTAACCTCCTCCCTCCTAGGGAAAAGATGTGACCCGAGTGATGGATCCCTGAGGAGGAGACTGGCCAGGCCCCATCCCTGAGTTCCAGCCTTCCTCCTTCTCCTTGGGATGAATTGAGGATCTCTACCCCAGACCCTGAGTAGCCCAGCCCTTCCTGCACGCAGCATCCTCTCCTCCGTGCATTTATAGTTTTCGATTTCCTTAGATGCCTGGGGGAGATGGGCACGGTGGAGGTGTAAGCGGGCGGAGGCATGAGCCCTTCTTCAGGGGCACCCCAAAGTTAGAACCTGCAAGCATCATAACAGGGACCTCACAATCCCCGGGGGGGGGGGGACCCTTAGGGGCCTAGGGGGAGGCGGTAATTGCTGGGAACCCGTGTTTGGAGTCAGGCAGCCTTGGTCTTGCTGATCTGCATCCTCCCCATGGCTGGGTGTACGGCCAGGACCACAGGTATAGTCATACCCATTTTATGAATGACGCCATCAAGGCTCAAAGAGGTCAAGAGACTCACCCACCACTTCAAGAGTATAAGTGGCAGGTCCCGCCACTCTGTGGCCACAAATACAAGACAACCCTGCCTATGCAACTGTGAGTTGGACCCTGAGTCTTATTGAGGGCCAGACAATGGCAGACTCCAGGAGCCAACCAATAACCACTCTTTGGAGTCCTACATTCACGGTGGCTTCTTCTTCACCGGGAAGGCAGGGGACACTGCAATGGGTGGGTCTGCAGAATCACACGGGATGTAAGGGAGTGAGGGCTGCCAGTGCTCTGGGAGATGGAGCAGGCAGGAGGACTCTCACCATTTGAGCAGGGAGACTAGTGTATGTCTGAGAGGGAGTGTGGGGGTGGGGTGGCATCACATGTGTGCAAAGATCCTGAGGGAGGAATGAGGTTGGTGGTATTCCAGAACCAAGGAAAGCCAGGTGGTGGTGGCCCATGCCTTGAATCCCAGCACTTGGGAGGCAGAGGAAGGCAGATTTCAGAGTTCGAGGCCAGCCTGGTCTACAGAGTGAGTTCTAGGACAGCCAGGACTACACAGAGAAACCCTACCTCGGAAAACCAAGAGGAGGAAGAGGAAGAGGAGGAGGAGGAGGAGGAGGAGGAGGAGGAGGAGGAGGAGAGGAAGGAGAAGGAGAGGAAGAAGAGGAGGAGGAGGAGGAGGAGGGGCCAAAGAACAGAGGGAGATAAGGGAGGAAGAAGCAAAGAAAACTGGGGAGACCCTCAAGGCTTGGGGGATCATAATGATGTATTTTACCCAGTGAGACAGGAAACACGAAGGGCTTTGAACTGAGTATTGATCTAAGCCAATCCAAGGGTTGTTTGTTTGTTTGTTTGATTGGAACTTGCTCTGTAGACCAGGCTGGCCTCAAACTCACAGTTCTCGGACTAACAGCACTCACCGCTATACCCTGCTGCCTGGCTGGGCTTTGAATGATTTCCTGGCCACATGGGGGACCTGCCATGGGGCTGGGGGAGATGGAGAGGGGCTATGAGGCGGGGTGGGGGATAACTAGGGGGTGTATTTTGAAGTCCTGCTTGTATGTAGGCTGAGCATGGAAGAGGTCCTGAACACCCTTGGCTTTCCCAGCAGGAGGGCAGCGTGCAGCTGGGTGGCCTGTGCAGGGTGATCACCTTGTGGGGGGTCCCTAAGTATCCTCTTTGTAACTCCCAGGGGGGAATTGGTCTAGCCAGGTTTGATAGCGCCTGCAAGCTGCCGTCACTCCCCTGAGGTAGGGCAACCTGTGCAACCAACCTCTTCAGAGAGCAGTTCGTTTAAAGCACACAGAGCATTCACACCCCCGTGCCCTTTGACCCAGTGAGTCCCTTTCTAGGAAGCTCCCTGGGGCGAGCCTTCTGAAAGGCAAAGCAGCACTTAAGGCCTCCAGCCCTTCCCTAGGGTTATTTGGAGAAGCTAAATAAATAAATAATGAGCTTGCAAGTCGGCAGCAGGAAGGGGTGTGAATCCACGGAGGCTTTCTCCTATCTTGCCAGGATCACTGTGTGGGCCTTCCCCTTAGTTTTCCTACGTATTTTAATGTCACGGGTCCAATGCTCATTCTGCAACGGCAAGCGGATTTAATGTCCTGGGCCAGGCAGACGCATAGCCTGGGAAAAGCAAAATTGACTTTATTAATGTTATCGAGGGTAGCGCACTCTCCGGACCCCTGTAATTCTGGAGGCAGAGGCAGGAGGATGGCAGGTTTGAGGGCGGCTTGATCCTTAGAGCAAATTCCAGGGCAGCCAGAGCTACGGAGTGTGAGACCTTGTCTCAAAAGTACCCTACCCCCACCCCCCAAAAAAGGCTTGCAAGATAGCTCAGCGGGTAAGGCTATTTGCCACCAAGCCCGAGTTCGATCTACACACCTCACATGTTGGACTGATTGGACCAACTCTCACCTACAAGTTGTCCTCTGACTACCAAACACGCTCCTCTCGGCAAATAAATTTAAATGTTTTTTTTTTAATTTGGAAGACGAACAAACAAGCCCCTCCCCGAAGGGTCTGGGCATGGAAGTCAGCAGGTAGAGCTGTTGGCTAGTGCGCATGCAGCTGGGCTACAGCCCCCTTGCCAGGTGAGCCAGGCTTGGGTGGTGAATACCGTGTGGGCCAGAGGGTCAGAAGTCCGAGGCTAGCCCAGTTACTGGCGACTCTGTCTCAAAGAAACCCCTGCGACTTTTGTTTGCTCAGCCTTTTGAACACCAGGCAAGCTCCCTGCCAGGAGCTATGGGCTCGGTCCTGAAGTGGTCTACGATTATTCATCAAACCCTGATTCGGGGTGTTATCGTCATCTTTTTTTTTTTTTCCTTTTTTTTTTTTTAAACTTTTCCGAGTGTCACGGACGCGCGCTGTGTTGTCGGCCTCGCGCTATTTTTTAATGATAATCCGTTTAACGTCTAATATTGAAAAGGGAAAGGAAAGAGAAAGGAAACGTGAATTCCCAGAAGCAGAGGCCCAGGCGAGGCCAGGCTGAGAGGGGGGTGGGAACTGATCCAACCGCCCGTTCCAGGGAAACGCTGCAGCCACGTGGATGGAGGAGGCAGGCCGTCTGCCTGGGCCAGCGCCTGGGTCCACCCCTGCAGGGCCCGCAGGGGGCGGGGCTGGCCATGCTGACAGATGTGGCGGGAAAGGGTGATCGACCCTCCTCCATTTCCTTCCGCCCAGGCTCCTGGTGGAGGGGGAGGTGTCTCCTCCCCAAGGACCCTTGCTGCCCTAGGGTGTGCCCATCTGTCTCCTTGGCCTCCATCCGCTCTTCGCTGGAGGCGGCTGCAGTCTGCCTGGTGCAAAACCCTGACTTTCCCGGGACTGTTAGCCTCCTGTGGTTCTCACCGGGGTCCGCCAGAATCAAGGGCCACCCAGGAACTGGATGGAAACACAAATGCACACCCCAGATCCTTCCGACCTGCAGCTTGGGAGGTGGGGCTGCTCAAGATGAATTCTAACAAGCCAGACAGCACCCCCACACATACACACACACACCCCATCACCCCGGTTTTGCTTAAAGAAAAAAAGAAGTTAAAATTATTTATGTGAATTTGTGTCTGTGCATGTGTATGACAAGCAGGCAGGAGCTAGTGGAGGTCAGAAGGTGTCAGATCCCTCCGGGATTGGAGTTGCAAGCCATTGTTAGCCACCACGTGGATACTGGGACCCAAAGCAGGATCTTGGGTAGAAGTGAAGTGCTTTTAAACATAGACCAGCCTCCCCCTGAGCCTTTTTTTTGACCCTGGTTCTCATGGAGCGCTGGCAGGTCCTGAACTGATTGATGGTCTTTATGTCTGCCTCCAACTTCTAAGGGATTACAAGCACATTCAAGAGTTCCTGCCCCACAATAGAATACCACAGCCTGATGTTCACAACCTCACTTTAGGGATTGTCGTGACCCTCTTTGAATAATAATAATAATAATAATAATAATAATAATAATAATAATAATAATAATAATAATAATAATACGACTCCGAGGCCATGTTTCTTAACCTCTGTGCCCAGAGCTGCCAAAACTTAAGAGGTCCTGTTGGGTCTCCTCAGGTCTGGCTTTAGACTAACATGGCTTAATCAGAGTTTGGGATCGGAGGCATCAGACCCCTGGTTGCTTGATAGGAAAACCAGAATGACCCCCACCCCCACCCCCGGGAGCCCCCAAGCAGCCCAGATACCCTTGTGGGCTCTGTGCCTGCTCAGCCCTCTTCATTCCTGACAGCAAGCGAGACTTTAAGGTTGGCCCCAGCCTGCAGCAGAGGCACACAGCACCACCTGCTGGCCAGAAAGCAGCACTGCTGCTGTTAAGGAACAAATGGAAGGACCCCACCCCCACCCCCAGACACCATCCACACTCACCATCCACACTCAGGAGGACTCCCCGGCAGCTACTCACGTCCACACGTGGCTGTCTGAGCCTGTGGGCAGGTGGCACTCTCAGCGCCAAGGCCTCGGAGATGGAACTACATTCTTCCCTTTATCTGCGTATTTCCTCATCAGTGTGGAGTTATGCCAGGGCCACACTGGGTGCCACCCCTGAGACTTCAGGCAAAATGATAAGGTGATCTCAAGGTGACGTGAAATGGATTCTGGATGTCGCTGATCTCTCATTTGGGCTGGCACTGGAAATCTGTCTAGAAAAGCTTTTGTTTTGTTTTGTTTTGTTGCTTTTGATACATAGTCTCACGCGGCAAGAACTGCTAGGTGGGTGGCCAACTATCCCTGTAGCTGAGGCTGACCTTGAACTCCTGTTTTGCTTCTACCCAGGGCTGCTAGGATTTGAAGTGCGCAGTCACCGAATTTGGTGGGGTGTGTGCGGGGCTGTTTGCTAGGGGAGGGGGGGCTCTTCTACCATGCAAACTCCAGACATCAAACTCAGTAGCAAGTTACCTACAGTGCAGCCTGGCTGCCTAAACTATTCATTTATTTATCACATAGAGCCTTACCATAGAAACCAAGTGCCCCCCCGCCTTTCCCCCACCCAGAGCTGGGAAGGCAGACACCATGAAGGGCTCTTGCTCTCTGCAGATTCTGCGTCACAGGACTCCTTTGTCCTGAAGCTAAGGACTCAGGATCCCTTTGAGGGCTTGGCCTTAGTCAGATATGATTGTTCGCAGAATCCCCCGGCTGTAGCAGCTGTCCTTGCATGAGTCTAGGGTAGGCAGGTGACCCCTGATCCCCAGAGAGGTCTGTCTCCCCTCTAGAATGCAGTACAAACGGTAGCCACTGTTAAGTTTCCTTGCAGCTAGTATGTACCCTCCCAGGTACCCTGGGCTATGACCACTCTGGGGTGTATGAGATCCCCAAACCCAGCTTCTTGTCCCTACTAGGAACCCCATTCCTTTCCGACATGGCTGGGCTTTCCTAGGAACGATGTCTCGAGTGGGATCCCAGCTGGACAGGAGCGCCCGAGCAGCCGAGAACCGTACCGGGGCCACCTGCAGAGATGGTGACCAGTCTGCAGCGGTCCCCTGGCCTGCCCCCACCCCTGCCTGCGGTTTTCCTCAGCACGGAAGTGGTGGTGGATTCCCAGAAGCCCCACTCGAACTTTCCTGTCAGGGGAGCCCAAGTTCCTCCTTCCATGGAAAGGGAAGTGGCAGAGTTTCTCCTATGGGCTTTCAGTTTCATTCTAAGAAACCCAAGTGTTGAAGGAAGAGAAATTGGACTCCAGGGGTTTTCCCAGCTAGGCTCTAACTGAAGCGCACTTGCTGGGGCCTCTGGGTGGGCCTGGCACAAGAGGAAGTGAGCTCTGTTCTCTGGGGCCATTCCAGACCCTCCCGGTCCCAACACACTCAGGGGCTACTCTAGGAGCTCATCTTGGGGCATTCTGGACCCTCAAAGCCAAGCCGTAGAGCCTCTTCCTCCGGGCTTGGCTGACAAAAAGAAAAATCTAATCAGAGCAAAGACAGGAATCTTCCTTCCTGTAGCTTCTAGTCTTAACCTAGAAACACGGATGACTAAAGAATTAATAAAGCCGGGCGGTGGTGGCGCACGCCTTTAATCTCAGCACTTGGGAGGGAGGCAGAGGCAGGTGGAGTTCTGAGTTCAAGGCCAGCCTGGTCTACAGAGTGAGTTCCAGGACAGCCAGGGCTACACAGAGAAACCCTGTCTCGAAAAACAAAAAACAACAACAAAAAAAAGAATTATACACTCTTCCTACCATCTCTCTCTCTCTCTCTCTCTCTCTCTCTCTCTCTCTCTCTCTCTCTCTCTCTCCCCCTGTGGTGTGTGTGTGTGTGTGTGTGTGTGTGTGTGTGTATGTGAGGGGGGGGGTCTCAGGAAGCCTACATTAGCCTCAAGGACAACCCTGAAGCCTTGGCCCTCCTGCCTTTGCCTCTTTAAATGAGGGATCACAGGCAAGTACGAGCACCCTCTCAGTGCTACGGGTCCACCAGGGCTTTCTGACCATAGGATTCACTGTCACCAGCTGAGCCACGTTCCCTAGAGGCACGGGATCTTGAGAGCGCTCCCCTGGGCAAGGAGCACCAACTCAGAACAGCCACCATGTGCCGAGCGATTTCCTCCTATATCCCCCACAACGTGTCCGTGAACACAGAGAGACACGATCATCATCTCTAAAGCCCGGACCTGTCTAGGGAGGAGACTCTTCCCTCGACAGGCTCTGCCTGGAAAGTCTGCTCTCTCTCTCTCTCCTCTCCCACACTTGCAGCCAGCTGTGCAGAAGGAATCAGCACTCCTGCTGTGGGCACCCTCCAAGTCCGAAAGACCACCGGCCCTAAGGCACTTGGGCCCGTCACCTTTTCTATTTCCAGCCCACGCGCGACATTATTTGGGAGTTTCTACTATGCCAACATGTGTTTTGATGACAGCTGGGGATTCCCCCAACCATGATGCTGTTTCCCTTCCAAAAAAAAAAAAAATTTGCCTGAAGGTCACCGGCTGTGTGACTCAGGCTGTTGTGGTAGGGAGAGCGTGCACAGCTGTGGCGGTGGTGGTGGGGTTAAATCGGAATTTCAGATAAACAGCTTTGAGGAAATGTCATACGCCATTAAGTATTATTCTTTTTTTTTCTTTTGGATGTTTATAGTTAGCTAATGTCCTGTTTTGTTTTTAAAAGTAGGCGATCCTTTGCCCTCCGCACCTGGGGCAAACAAAACAAAACAAAACAAAACGAAACAAACAGACAAAAAAAAAAAAAAAAACCAGAAACCCCAGAAACCCCACCCCCTTTAGCCCCATCCCCGGGTCTCTCACAAGGCTCTGAGTGGAGTTTTTCCTGGATCTTTCTTTGAGTCAGACTAGGAGCTCAAGTTCTAACCCAACTTTCCAATGTCAGGCCTGGCTTAAGAGCTCAAAAGGCCACCCTTCCTCCTTCAACCATCAACAAGCTCAGCTCTACAGTGGGAGGGGCTTAGACTCTGAGGTGGACAGTCAGCCAGCAGATCTGTGGGGTTTTTTCTGGCCGAGTGGAAAGCCAGCCAGAAGCCACACACCCCCCACTTCCCCTGCAGCCCCAGGGGTGGTGTGGGGTGTTGACACAGATCCCTGCGTACTTTGATGGGGTTCCCCTTCAGGATATACTGGGATTTCCTTGGGAGAGCCTTAAAGGGTACACCACAACTGAATCTCTGGTCATAATGCCCCAGGCCACTGACAGCGTTTCAAAGGTCCGCAGCCACAGCAGGGGCGGGGACCTTATTCTTAGTTCCGCATTAGAACAGTGTCTGGTACTGCTGCCACTCTGATGGGAGGTGTGAACCTGGGATAGTAGAGCCTAAAAAACCAGGAGGACGAAAGGCTCATCCAACAGCCAATTTTAGAGCGGCAGACAAACTATACTGAGTCACGTGAGTAGAGTGTCCAATCACAAGGAAGGATGCGCATGGTGGGCGGGGCAGTCACACTGTGTAGGGTAATGTGTTGCTTGCCCGCTCGTGGCAAAAAAAAAAAAAATGCTTTTCCATAGAGGCAAATAAACAAATAGCCAGCTGCAATAAACAATCTGAAGTAAACGCACTTCTATCTGCCCCTCTGTGTGAGGGGCACAAAAGTACCTTTTCAAGGACAACTCCGTGTTTTTGGAGAATTCAAGCGTTCTCACAAGTACTCGAAACTTACCACTCAGGACCCTCATTCTCGGACCATGTTCCGATAGTAAGAATGGAGTTATTAAATATCCATCCAATGCGGACCGCACAATTACAGTCAGCATGACTATGTAAATAATTATACACGATGTGGTTCTATTTATATACAAGGTCTACAGGAGCATATGAACATTCATTCAGGCCCTTTAACATCCCCGGCAGCTACCCAGGGTTATGAGGCCCAACCATCTCCTAGGACCAGGAGTGATGATAGGGGTGTGGAGGTGAGGGTGAGGGTGACCCTCAGCTACAGGAACCTCAGGGCTGAGAGCTATACTAGCCCGAAGAGCAGGAAAGGGCCTCTGACAGTCACACAGACGAAAGCAGATCCCACACAGTGATTTGAGAGGGGACTGGGGAACCTGGCAGAGGCCTCTGTCCCATTCAGGAGATGGAGCTGGGGGATATATGAGCGCTTCCTTATGGGTGCTCCTAGCTGGTTAGGGTAATCAATCGGTGGGCTCCTTAGAATTCTGCCAGCTGCATCAGCCACTAACCTGAAACCTTTGGAGGAACCATCCAGGGACCTGGGGGATCCAAGGCCCCTGTCTTAGTCAGGGTTTTACTGCTGTGCACAGACACCATGACCAAGGCAAGTCTTATAAGGACAGCATTTCATTGGGGCTGGCTTACAGGGTCAGAGGTTCAGTCCATTATCATCAAGGCAGGCACGTGGCAGCGTCCAGGCAGGCATGGTGCAGGAGGAGCTGAGAGTTCTACATCTTCATCTGAAGGCTGCTAGTGGAAGACTAGCTTCCAGGCAGCTAGGGTGAGGGTCTTAAAGCCCACATCCACAGTGACACACCCACTCCAACAAGGCCACACCCACTCCAGCAAGGCCACACCCACTCCAACAGAGCTACACTTTCTAATAGTGCCACCTCCTGGACCAAGCATTTAGAAACCATCATAGCAGCCCGGTGGTGGGCGGCACATGGCATACGCCTTTAATCCCAGCACTTGGGAGGCAGAGGCAGGTGGATTTCTGAGTTCTAGGCCAGCCTGGGCTACAGAGTGAGTTCCGGGGCAGACAGGGTGATCTAGAAAAACCCTGTTTCGAAAAACCAAAAAACAAACAAACAAACAAAAAAACCATCATAGCCCGTTTAATCACCTCCATCATGTATCTTAGTGACCAACAGAAGACCACTTTCTTATTTTTTTTAAGATTTATTTATTTATTATACGTAAGTACACTGTAGTTGTCTTCAGACACTCCAGAAGAAGGAGTCAGATCTCATTACAGATGGTTGTGAGCTACCATGTGGTTGCTGGGATTTGAACTCAGGACCTCTGGTTGAGCAGTCAGTGCTCTTAACTGCTGAGCCATCTCTCCAGCCCTGGAAGACCACATTCTTGGCCTTGCTTCGGAAAATACAATTCAGTCTTACTCAAGGTATAAGTGAAAGATCCTTTGAGAAATCTGGTGTCCACCTCTTTTTTGTTTAGAGACAGGGTCTCCTCCAGAGTACTGTGACCCAGAGCGGGCAGCTCATGAGGACTCGGTGCAATTTGCTGATGCTTCTCTGTTTCCATCAAGTGTGGCCTGGGAATCAAACACAGGTCATTAGGCTCAGTGGCCTTACCTGCTGAGCCCTCTTGCTGGCCACTGAATTCTTTTTTTTTCTTTTTTCTAAGATTTATTTATTTATCTTATGTATATGAGTACACTGTCGCTCTCTTCAGGCACACCAGAAGAGGGCATCAGATCCCATTACAGATGGTTGTGAGCCACCATGTGGGTGCTGGGAATTGAACTCAGGACCTTTGGAAGAGCAGTTGGTGTTCTTAACGGCTGAGTCCTGGCCACTGAATTCTTAGAGTTTGCTTCTTTTTTTTTTTTTTTTTTTAAATGAAGGATCACATGGATATTGGTGAAAGAAGAAAAGCAGATTTAAAAGAAAAGGAAGAGAAAAAAGAAGGAAAGAAACTAAAGATGCAGAGAGATTGGAGGGAAGGAATCCTCCCTAACATTTGGTTCCTGAGGTCTTATCTGCAAATGTCTATGTCAACTCCTCTGTGGATAGAATTAAGCTGACTTCAAAGATAAGATTACAGGCCGGAGTTTCACAACCTCTGGCCAGCCACTAACTTGCGTTCACTTTGAAGAACATGATATGGTTTTACGTGGAGCCGCGTACGGCAGAGGCAGAGGGAATATGGCAAGGCAAAACCAGTTCATGCATTTCCTACTCACTCCCCCCCTCCCCTACACACACACCTCAGGACTGGCTTCGGACTCGCTGTGCCACCAAGGATGACCTTGAACTGCTGGCTCCCCAGCCTATGCGGTGCTGGGATTACAGGTGTGGAACTCTGTGTTTGACTATAATCAGCATCTTTTTTTTTTTTTCTTTTTGAGACAGGCTGACCTCAAACATGGCAATCCCCCTGCCTCTGTTCCCTCAGGGCTAGGATCACAGGTATGAGACAATGTGCCCTGACTCAAGTTCACATGCTTTCTGTCGATGTTCTCTCTTCCTGGGTGTTGAATGAAGCTTTGACAACATCCTTTTGTTCAAATCTTGGCCAAGATTTGAACAAAAATCTTACACTCCTAGGAGTAGAATTCGTGGGTTGAAGAGAAAGCACCGTTAACACATATTTTAACTTCATTTAGCTTATTTTGGTGGGTGTTTTAAATTTTTTTTTATTATTACTCTTTTGGGTTTTCAAAACCAGGGTTTCTCTGTATAGATAGCCCTGGCTGTCCTGGAACTCGCTCTGTAGACCAGGCTAGCCTCGAACTCACAGAGGTCCACCAGCCTCTGGAGTGCTGGGATTAAAGGAGTGGGCCACCTTGCCTGCAAAGATTTAGTCTGTCTGTCTGTCTGTCTGTCTGTCTGTCTGTCTGTCTGTCTCTGTGTGTGTGTGTGTGTCTGTGTGTGTGTCCCACAGGGTTACTACATTTGTTCCCAGTCCCAAAGAAGGTGTTTGTTCCCCTGGAGGTGTCTTTACCAAGGATTGGAAGCCTCCCAACAGGGGTGCTGGGAGCTGAACTTAAATCTCCCCAAGGATCAACAAGCGCTCTTACCTGCGGAGCTGTCTTCCCCGCTGTTATTTTGACTTTTGTGAAGTAGGGTCTCATGATTGCCTCAAAATCTGGACCCCCCCCCCCACTGTCTCAGTCTCCTGAGTGCTGGGATTAAAGGTATACACCACCACAGCCGACAATTTTCATTATTTATTTATTTATTTATTTATTTTTGTCCACTTATTGTGTGGGAGACAGAGCTGAGCAGGTCAGAGGACAACTTGTAGGAATTAGCTCTCTTCTTCCACCATGTGGGTTCTGGGGGTTGAATTCACGTCATCAGACTCAGTGGTGCCCCAAACTCTGACCCACTGCATCATCTCACTCACACATACACACACACACACACACACTCACACTCACACACACTCACACACATACACACACTCACTCACACTCTCACACTCACTCACACTCACTCACACACACTCACACACTCACACACACTTTTGGTTTTGAGATAGGGACTAGCTTAGGCTGGCCTCAAACTCACTCAATAGCCTCGATCCTCATTCACCTCACCAGGGCTAGATGGCAGGTAGACGCCACCATATTCAACTTTGCTCTTTCGGTTCAGTATTTTGTCAGAGGGGTGAAAGAAGACACACTGAAATGCCCCCCCCCCCGTGAGCTTGAACAGCAGGGGGATGGGGCAGCAGCATGTATCAGCTACCAGCTGCTGTGTAACAAAACTCCCCAAAGCTTGGTGTCTTACAACAGGAGTGGGTTAATTCTTCGGTTCTGTGGGTTGGTGACTGACGGACAGCTCTCCTGCTGGTCTCTTGAGTGTGGCTGCCCAGCTGCTGGGTGCTTGGTGATCTTTCAGGCCGATTAGAGTTTCAAAAGAGCAAATGCAAAAGCCGGGGCCTCATAAACTGGACACTGTCGTTTGTGGCACCATCTTATTTGGTCAAAGCAAATGACAAGGTACCCAAATCCACGTAGGATGCAACCCACACTCCGTGATTCCCAGCAAAGGAGTCTCATTACAAAGCGGTCTGGGCACAAGGGTGCCATTCTACTGGGGACCTCTACAGTCATAATTCTCCTCAGGGATATGTGTAAAGCCAGTGGCGTACATCCCTGTCACAGTGCCCACGCTGACAGAGCATGCCCCTAACTGATGCAGCGTGCCCCACGCTGACATAGTGCCCCACGCTGACAGAGCATGCCCCGCACTGATGCAACGTGCCCCACGCTGACACAGTGCCCCACGCTGACGCAGCATCACCCCACGCTGACGCAGCGTGCCCCGCTCATGCCCTGGCTGCGACCATCAAATGCTGACTTGACACTCAGCAGTGATTCTGGTGTCTCCCTGCTGGCTCCTCGCCCCACTCCTTGCCCTGCTTGGCAGCCCAGCTGCTGAGCCTACTGGCAGGCCAAGGGCTCCAACTTTGCTGATTGGACGATGCAATTTGGACCTCTGGGCTCAGCCCACTCCTTCCAGGCCTGGTTCTGATTCCCAGAGCTCACAGACCAAACCCTTGGCTTCCCTCTGGCAAGCCTGACCTGCCCTCCCCAAGAAGGAAGCCCCGGCGGCACCAGCCCGCTGCGACCAATTTCCCAGGAAAACTGCACAATGCGCTTTTGTACGGTTTGAATCTTTCCTTTTTTTTTTTTTTTTTT
>NW_022196909.1:46044616-46051846 GCF_008632895.1 Mastomys coucha
CTATATTCCCAGGCCTTGTTTTTCCTTTTTAAATTCATTTGTTTTTGTTTTTGTTTTTGTATTTTTAAGATTTATTTATTATTATAAAAGAGTACACAGAAGAGGGTGTCAGATATCATTATGGGTGGTTGTAAGCCACCATGTGGTTGCTAGGATTTGAACTCACAACCTTCAGAAGAGCAGTCGCTGCTCTTAACCTGCTGAGCCATCTCACCAGCCCCATTTGTTTGTTCTGAGATGTCTCACTGTGCATCTCTGGCTGACCTGAAGCTCAGTATGTAGAGCAGGTCGGCCTGGAAATCACAGATCCTTCGCCTTCTAAGTGTTGTAAATAAAAGTGTGGGCTACTCTATGCACATACAACTTACTTTATATATAATTATTTGGAACTTTTTTTAAAAAATTTTTTTATGTATATGAGTAATCTTATTCCTGTCTTCAGACACACCAGAAGAGGGCATCAGATCTCTTTACAGATAGTTGTGAGCCACCATGTGGGTGCTGGGAATTGAACTCAGGACCTCTGGAAGAGCAGTCAGTGCTCTTAACCTCTGAGCCATCTCTCCAGCCCATTTGGGGCTCTCTTTCTCTCTCTCCCCCCCCCCCTCTCTTTTTTGAAACAGTGTTTCTCTGTGTAGCCCTGGCTGTCCTGGAACTCACTCTGTAGACCAGGCTGGCCTAGAACTCAGAAATCCACTTGCCTCTGGCTCCCCAGTGGTGGGATTAAAGGCGTGCACCACCACTGCCCGGCTCCATTTGGGACTCTGACACACGCACATCATGTATTACTTTGGCCATTTTGTTTTCTTTTCTGAGCCAGGCTCTCACGTAGCTCAGACCGGCTTGAACATCTAAAAGCCTTCAGCTCCCACCACCCAAGCCCTGGGATCAGGGCCCTGAGCCAACACACCTGGCAAAAGAATAAAATGCATTGAAAATATTAAAAAAAAAAAAAAACATTTGGGGGCTGAAGCAGCAGCTTAGCTAAGAGTGCTCACAGCTGCCAGGGCAGGCCTGGTGGTACCTATCTTTAACCACTGCACTTGGATCTCTCAGATGGTGGCCAGCCTCGTCTACACAGAGTGACTTCCAGGCCAGTCATGGCTACACAGTGAGACCCTGGTCTTCTCGCTCCCTCACAAAAAAAAAGTGCTTGCTTACTTGCTCTCTCAGAGGACCAGAGTTTGGACCCCGGCACCCTCATCAAGCAGCTTAAAATCCTTTGTGAGTCCATTGCCAAGGGATCCCGAGCCCTGTTCTGTCCTCCATGGATACCCACACCCAATAAAATAGATCTTGGAGGAAGAAAGATTGGGCCACTGAAATGGCTCAGCTGGTATAAGTACCTGCCACCATGCATGGTGATCTGAATTTCATCCCAGGACCCCATGATCCAAGAATTGGTCTTCTGAACACACACACACACACACACACACACACACACACACACACACACACACATTTATAATTAGAGGATCTCTGTCCTCAAAGAATCATCTTGTTACTTGTTGGCTGTTGGCAGAATCTCTCTCTCTCTCTCTCTCTCTCTCTCTCTCTCTCTCATGTAGGTATGTGTATGTTCATGTGTGTGTGTGTGTGAGTACATTCATATGTGTGTGAAACATGCCCTGTAAGAGCCCAAAGACAACCCATCTTTGGGAGCCATCCACATTGATTTAGTCTGGATTAGACCAGGTGGGCTGGCCAGAGAGACCCAGGAGTCCACTGGTTCTCAACCTTCCCAGATTGCAAGTACGCCTTCACACCTGGCTTTTCTCATGGGTTCTAGGGCTGAACTCGGGTAAATACGGTCTTTGCACTTGCACAGGAAGCCTTCTGCCTAGGAGGCCTCTCCCCAGCCCCATCCTTTAAAACCTAGTTTTAAAAATCAATATGGAGAGATGGCTCAGAGGTTGAGAGCACTGACTGCTCTTCCAGAGGTCCCGAGTTCAATTCCCAGCAACCACGTGGTGGCTCACAACCATCTGTAAGGTGTGTCTGAAGACAATGATGGCATACTCACATACATAGAAATAAAAATAAATAAATCTAAAATAAAAAAAATCAATGTGTTTGTCTCACTGCATGAATCGCTGGCTGAACTGGAATCTGCTACATAGATCAGGCTGGCCTCCAGCTCATAGAGATTCCCCTGCCTCTGCCTCCTGAATGCTGAGGTTAGAGGCTTGAACCACTTTGCCTAGCTTCCTGTTTCTTGAGTGCAGCTTGCTTGTATCCTAGGGGGTCAGAAATGACCTTGAACCTCTGTTGTAGAAAATATTTCATCTCAATCAGGGTTTCTACCCCACCTCTGACTATTCAGTTCCCAGATAAAATACACACAACCTTTATATTTATACATACTAAGCCTTTGAGGCAGTAGAGCTGGGCAGGTGTCTACTCTCTAAGCTATATGTCTACTTCCGGGTCAATAACCCCGAGTTATCACCTACCCCATGGCATCTTCTCCTCATCTCCCATGGTCCCCTTGCCTCAGACCTCCAAGCCCAGGAACCAAAATTCCACCTACCTCTCTTCAGCCCACCCTCTTCTGGCTGTTGCCATTTTTTTTTTATATCTATTTATAATGTATATAGCCTTCTGTCTGTGTGTATATCTGCAGGCCAGAAGAGGGCACCAGACCCCATTGCAGATGGTTGTGAGCCACCATGTGGTAGCTGGAAATTGAACTCAGGACCTCTAGAAGAGCAGCTAATGTTCTTAACCTCAGAGGCATCTCTCCAGCCCCTGGCTGTTGGCATCTCTATTCAACCAATAGTTTTAAAGATTTATTTACTAGTAGTAGTATTTTGATTTTTCGAGACAGGGTTTCTCTGTGTAGCTCTGGCTGTCCTGGAACTCACTCTGTAGACCAGGCTGGCCTCGAACTCAGAAATCCGCCTGCCTCTGCCTCCCAAGTGCTGGAATTAAAGACGTGCGCCACCACTGCCCAGCGTTTATTTATTATTATATGTAAGTACACTGTAGCTGTCTTAAGATGCACCAGAAGAGGGCATCAGATCTCATTACGGATGGTTGTGAGCCACCATGTGGTTGCTGGGAATTGAACTCAGGACCTTTGGAAGAGCAGCCAGTGCTCTTAACCGCTGAGCCATCTTGCCAGCCCTAACTGATAGCTTTAAATTAAGAAGCAAAGTCAGATAGCATCACTTTGTGAACATGAGGATCTTCTGGGCCAGTATTTAGCATCCCAGTACATAGCAATGGACCAAACTTCAATCCACCTCAATCCTCCATCTGGGGACCAAAGCCAGGGGAAGTGGTGTTCATTTACTCTAAGGCCAGGCTTCTGTGGCCTGGGGCTGCGACACGGAGGGCACAGGGGCAGTGGACAGCAGGAGCAGCCGCTTGCCTTCGTGGTCAGGGAAAAGCAAGCACCTACTGAGGAAAGCGCCAGAGGTGAGGAACAGAGGTGGGGATGAGGGCGGGGCGAGGAGAAAGGCAAAGACAGAGACTGGCTGCGGTACCCGGGGGCGGGGCGAGGAGAAAGGCAAAGACAGAGACTGGCTGCGGTACCCAGTCTGTCGACCCAACACATAGGAGGTGGAAGTGGGAGAGTCAGGAGTTCAAGGTCATCCCTGGCTACAGCCTGGGCTGTATCAGACCCTTGCCTCAAAGCATCAGGGAAAAAAAAATGTCTGGTGATCTAGCTCAATTGGAATCATACCTGCCTACCATGTGGTGGAAACTTCCAACCCCAGCACTGCATGGATCGAGTGAGTGTGACATCTCATGCCTACAATCCCAGCCCCCCCCCCCTTTTTTAAAAAAAGATTTATTTATTATTTTAAATAGGTACACTGTAGCTGACTTCAGACACACCAGAAGAGGGCATCAGATCTCATTACGGATGGTTATGAGCCACCATGTGGTTGCTGGGATTTGAACTCATGACCTTCAGAAGAGCAGTCGGTGCTCTTATCCGCTGAGCCATCTCACTAACCCTAATTCCAGCCCTTTAGAGGCTGAGCCAAGGCAGGAGAATCAGAAGTTCGAGGTCATCCTCTGTTACATAAAAGTTCCAGGCCAGCTGGGGCTGCTGGAGATGGCTCCGCAGTCAAGAGCAATTGCTGCTTTTCCAGAAGTACTGAGCTTGTTTTCTAGCACTCACACTGGGCAGCCCACATCCCTCAGCCGGTAAGAGCACCGACTGCTCTTCCGAAGGTCCTGAGTTCAAATCCCAGCAACCACGTGGTGGCTCACAACCACCCGTAATGAGATCTGATGCCCTCTTCTGGTGCATCTTAAGACAGCTACAGTGAATTACGCTGGAACAAGCAGGGCCGGAGCTGGAGAGAGCACCAGAGGATCTGAGGCCCTTTTCTGGCCTCTTCAGGAACCTACAGGCAAGGCACGTGTATACACACACACACTCACACACTTACACTTACACACACACAACTAAAATCTTTTTTTTTTAAGATTTATTTATTTTATGTGTATGAGTACACTGTAGCTGTACAGATAGCCGTGAGCCATCGTGTGGTTGCTGGGATTTGAACTCAGGACCTTCGGAAGAGCAGTCGGTGCTCTTACCCGCTGAGCCATCTTGCCAGCCCCCCAGATTGAGAACTAAAAATCTTAAAAACTACAATATACAAAACTACAATAATAAACACAAGACACAGAGACACTCAGGGATGGAGCCGCTCCAGCCGGCCCTACTCAGCTCCTGGCCCGGCTGTGACAACAGACATGGGGTGACTGACAGAGGCCAGGGTCGGGTCAGGAACAGAGGCAGAGTGTGTCCTCATCCCACCTTGGCCTTCAACCTTCAAGAGTTCCACCAGCTGCCAAGCTGCCAAGGCCCGTACCCAGCTGGCAGCCAGCCAGGGACAAAGGGAGAACAGGAGAGCAAGAAAGGCCTGGGGAAGATGTCTTGGCCACCCAAGGGGTTAGTGGTGTCCAGGTCTGCTCAGGCCACGACCCAGGACTTCCTGGGTCTCCAGAGAGAGCCCTCTCCTTCCTTGTCCTGTCCTGTGCCTGGTGTGTGCCTGTTTGACATTGGCTTTTTGATGGGGGTTGGGGGTTGGGGGTGGGGGGAGACAGTGGGAATGATTTGTCAACGTTCATGTTTGCTAAATTCCCATGGTGTAAACTACACCCACGGGGGCCAGTGTCAAAAGCTGCCCCAGGGGAAGGCCAAGCATGTGAGAGGTGAGGGCAAAAGGGCAGAGTTGGGGGCAGTTAGGGGCTTTGTTCTTTAGCCCCCAGTCTGTGACCTCAAACACATGGCCTCTAGACACCCCAACAGAACACAGAGAACACCTGTCACAAACTGGCCCAGAAGACCCAGCAGGAGCCCAGTGCATGCAGGGATACCTGTGTTCCTTCGTCCTCCCTCCCCCCCTTCCTCATTCTCTTTTCTTCCCTCCCTCCCTTCCTTCCTCCCTCTCTTTCTTCCAATTTTTGTTCCCTCTCTCCCTCCCTCCCTTCTTCCCTTCTTCCCTCTCTCTTTTCTGCCCACCCTCCCTTCCTTCCTCCTTCCCTCTCCTCTGCCCACCCTCCCTTCCTTTCTTTTCCTCCCTTCTTATGTTCTAAAGATGTTTTTCAGCTACTTTTATTTACATGTGTTTACATGGCACCTGGGTGGATGCACATCATATATATTCACAGCACTGGAGATCAGAAGAGGCTCCAGGTCCCAATATGCATGCTGGGAACTGAAGCCCAGTCCTCTGAAAAGGTCGCAAGTGGTCTATAATACTGAGCCAGCTGTCTCCCGGCCAGCCCCTTACTGTTTTGAGTTAGGGTCTCGGGGAGTCCAGTTGGCTCCAAACTATCTATACTGGCAAGGTTGACCCATAACTCCTGCTGTCCTTGCCTCTGTAACGCTGGGATTAAAGGTATGTGCCACCATGCCTGGCTTAAGGCGTGTGTGCTGGGCTCCAACTCAAGGCTCCAAGCACGATGGGTTAACTCTGCTGCCGGCATCCCATCTCAGCCCCAACACTGTATTTCCCAGCCTTAGCCAGTTATAAACCTCTGGGAACCAGTGCTGAATTAAAGAGCGGGTGCTGGAGGAGCTGACGGACATAGGAACCCTGTGACGCCATCATCACAGTGACCCCGAGGCCACTGTCGTCATCATAGCTGAGCCACACAAATCATTCTGCCATCTCTAGTGCCTGCTACCGGGGAGTCAAGGACTCTGCTCTCCAGAAACCCAAGCTTAATGTTTTTAGAGATGAATACTGGTGAGACAAACAGAAAACAGACTGAATGCCACTAATGTCAGGGTGACAGTTACAGTTACAGACGCAAAGTCAAAAGACAGCGTGGGGAAGGAAGGCTTGGAAGCTGCTCATGGAGCCTCCATGAGAAAGGCCATTGAGCATAAGCCTGAGTCATCAGGGGATGTGCCAGAGAGTCCAAGGAGCCACAGGTGCGAAGGCCCTGGGGTACATCTGGGAGCCTCGGTTGCAGAGAAGGTGAGCCAGGGGCTAGATGGCCAAGGGGCCTGCTTACCCACAAAGAGAGAACTCCATCAGACAGACTTTTTTTGGGGGGAGGTGGTCTGAGACAGGGTTTCTCTGTGTAGCCCTGACTGTCCTGGAACTCACTCTGTAGACCAGGCTGGCCTCGAATTCAGAAATCCACCTGCCTCTGCCTCCCAAGTGCTGAGATAAAAGGTGCGCCCCACCACTGCCCGGCTTTAGACTGACTTCTAACCTGACACCATTGTAGATGGGAACCACCTCCTAACACATGTCTCGGTCACTTTTCTATTGCTGTGATAAAATATCATGATCAAACACCTTTAAAGATCTATCTATCTATCTATCTATCTATCTATCTATCTATCTATCTATCTATTTAATGTATACGAGTACACTGCAGCTGTCTTCAGACACACCAGAAGAGGGCATCAGATCCCATTCTAGATGGTTGTGAGCCACCATGTGGCTGCTGGGAATTGAACTGAGGACCTCTGGAAGAGCAGTCAGTTCTCTTAACCACAGAGCCATCTCTCCAACTCCATGATCAAACATCTGATACAAGAAAGGATTTATCCAGGCCTACAGTTCCAGAAAGAATCCACCATCGCAGCAGGGAATTGTAGCAGCAGACGGGCAAGAAGGAAGGGCTGAGAGCTCGCACCTCTAACAACAAGCACTAAGCAGAGAGAGAAAGAGAGGGAGAGGAAGAGGGAGAGAGGGAGGGAGAGGGAGAGGGAGAGGGAGAGAGGGAGGGAGAGGGAGAGGGAGG
>NW_022196909.1:46052066-46060249 GCF_008632895.1 Mastomys coucha
AGGGAGAGAGGGAGGGAGAGGGAGAGGGGGAGAGGGAGGGGGAGGGAGAGAGAGAACTGGAGATGTCGAGGGGCTTTTGAAACCTCAAAGGCCATCTCCAGTGACATACTTCCTCCATCGAAGCTCCTAAACCTCACCAGGGTCACCAACTGGGACCAAGTGTTCAAATGCCAGGCCTATGGGAGACATCTCATTTAAACCTCAATAGTTTCAGAATTAGAAGGATTCGCGTGATCAGGCATGGTATTAGTCTCCAGACACTCAGGAGAAAGAGGCAGGTGGATCTCTGAGTTCAAAGCCAGCCTGATCCACACAGGAAGTTCCAGGCTACATGGGGTGTGTCCCAGTCTGGAAAGACATGAAAAGGACTTGCATAAAGAATGACCATCAAGGGGCAGGTGGGGTCCAGGGAAGGTTAAGCCAGTGAGTCACGGTTTAGAGCAGGGAACAGCATGGCAGAATGTGGAAGAGAATGAGTGAGAGCTTCCTTTTGGAATCCATGCTGACAGGGAAGCTGTCAGGCTTAGGGCTAGAAGGACTTATTCTGAGGAGGGGGTGATTTGGTTCAATCGAGAGTCAGTTGTCCCCACATACAGGATCTCTGGGATCCAGCACCACTACATAAACGGAACAGGGAGAGACAAGAGGATCAGGACTTTAATATCACTGACTTTGAGAACAGCCTGGGCACATGAGACCCAGAATCCCAGGGCATCCAAGGCCTTTTTTGGCCTCCTCCACACAGGCATACACATGGTACACACACACACACATACACACACAAATAGAAAGAAATAAAACCTTAACGAAAAAATAGAAGTAGGGGGCTGGAGAGATGGCTCAGTGGTTAAGAGCACTGACTGATCTTCTAAAGGTCCTGAGTTCAAATCCCAGCAACCACATGGCAGCTCACGACCATCTGTAATGGGATGTAATGCCCTCTTCTGGTGTGTCTGAAGAGAGCAATGGTGTACTCATATACATAAATAAATCTTAAAAATAAATAAATTAGCCGGGCGGTGGTGGCATACACCTTTAATCCCAGCACTTGGGTGGCAGAGGCAGGTGGATTTCTGAGTTCGAGGCCAGCCTGGTCTACAGAATGAGTTCCAGGACAGCCAGGGCTACACGGAGAAACCCTGTCTCAAAAACAAAACAAACAAACAAACAAACAACAAAAAAAAGTAAATTAATTTTAAAAAAAAAGTAAAAGCTGACAGGAAGCTCACATGGCCGCCTGTCTGGCTATGTACAGATTCATCCAGCAGACCCCCTCCTCTCCAGCTTCAGGGGTGTAAGACCAGTCTAAGGTGACCCAATCCAGAGTAGTGATGTCCTGCCCTAGTGGACACAAACTACAGAGGCTTGGGAGGAGTGGCTCTAAGGTGGGCTGGACATTAACTCCTGGGAGATGCTGCCCCCTAGTGTTGGCTGGGCGACTCGGAAACTGTCAGTCATTGAGTGTCCTGAGACAGGTCATCCCATCTTCCCTGGCCTCTCCCATCTGTATCTGTGCGTACTCAGACTGGGGTCAACAGGCTGATTTGGACCTGAGGATGTGCCTCCGGATGCCGTGTTGGCAACACAGGGCACTCAGATCACATCAAAAAGAAAAGAGAGAATGGAGTCAGAAGGTCCTCAGAGCCCCGGGTGCTGGCGGCGGGCTCAGATCCCTGGGTGGAAGAATAATGTCCCAGAGAGGAAGTCAGGGGAGGCAAGCTTTGTCTAGGCTCTGGTATATGGCCATGGCCCCTTGCATCAAGGTCCCCTGGGAACTAAACCCAGGTCCCTGCAAAAGCCACTCTCCAATGCAAAGATTGTATGAGTGCCTGTGTGCGTGCAGTGTGTGTGAACATGTGTGTGTGAACATGTGTGTGCATGTGTTTGTGTGTGTGAACGCGTGTGTGAATATGCATGTGTGCACGTGTGTTTGTGTGTGAACATGTGTGTACATGTGCGCACGTGTGTGAACATGTGTGTAAACATGTGTGTGAATGAGTATGTGGGAATGTGTGTATGTGTGTGTGAACGTGTGTGTGCGTGTGTTTGTGCGTGAACGTGTGTGAACATGTGTGTGTGTTTGTGTGTGCGCGTGTGTGAGTGTGTGTTTGTGTGTGTGACCATGTGTGTGCACGTGTATGTGCGTGTGTGCATGTGTGTGTGAACATGTGTGTGAAGGTGTGTGTGTTTATGTGTATGAACATGTGTGTGAGTGTGTGTGTGTGCGCACGTGTGTGCGTGTGTCCCCTTGGAGGCCAGAAGAGAGTTCTGGACCCCCTGCAGCTGTAGTAACAAGCAGCTTGCAGTTATGAGCTGCCTGCGGTGGGCTATGGAATCCGAACCCGGGTCTTCTGCAGAAGTCGCAAATTCCATCCCATAATCAGTTTTGGTTTTTTTGTTTTTTCGAGACAATGTTTCTCTGTGTAGCCCTGGCTGTCCTGGAACTCACTCTGTAGACCAGGCTGGCCTGAACTCAGAAATCCTCCTGCCTCTGCCTCCCAAGTGCTGGGATTAAAGGCATGCACCACCACTGCTTAAATCAGTTTTTTGAAATTTGCATGAAGAGGGCTGGTGAGATGGCTCAGCAGGTAAGAGTACTGGCTGCTCTTCCAGAGGTCCTGAGTTCAATTCCCAGCAACCACATGGTGGCTCACAACCATCTGTAATGGGATCTGACCCTCTTCTGGTGTGTCTGAAGACAGCGACACTATGTGTACTCACATATAATAAATAAATCTTTTTTAAAAATTAGCATGAAGAATAGGTTCCCCTGTAGCATTCCTGCATGTATTTTGTTATTTTCTCCTTTCTCTGGTCCCTTCCTGTGTGTGTCCCCACTTCCCCCAGCTGGTCCCCTCATATGCACTTCTGTTTGCATGTGGCCTGCTCTAACTACTCACTCTTCCCCTTAGGCTCTGTTCTTCCTGTCTCACGGTTCCCTTTCTTGTCTTATGACCTACCTTACTCTACATATAGACATATTTATACATTTTAAAATCCAGGTCCCATGAAAGAGAGGAAATATACTGTGTCTGGTGTCTGTCTTTCTGAGTCTGGCTTATTTTGCTTAAATGCAAAAACTTCCACCCATCCCAGGCAAATGTTATGAATGCGTTCCTCTTCATGGCTGTGTACAATTCCACTATGCACAAGTAACACATTTTCTTTGTCATTCCTCTGTTGCTGGACATGTCAGCTGGTCCGGTTATGGAGACAGTGCAACAGGAAACACAGATGTGCAGTTACCCCTGTGGAGTGCTGACTCAGGGTCCTGGTGTGCGGCCAGGGGGTGGCACAGCTCGGCCATATGGTAGTTCTATTTTCAATGTTTGAGGAACTTCTATCCTGACCTGCTGAGCCACCTTGATAGTTCCAAGCATCCCGAGGGGGGTAGGGGACAGACAGAGGTGTCTGTTCACCCTCATGTCTCTCCAACTCCTTCGCCCTCTTTCTACCGCCCCCACCCCCAGCTTCACTGGCTCTCCTACAACCTGCTGTGTGACTCAGACACAATCAGTTAACCTTTCTGAGTAGATGTCCCTATCCACTCAGAAAATGGTGGACTTAGGTCATAGTCATTGAGAAAACACCCAGAACATCCCAGCACTCAGGAGACACAGGCAGGGGGTTCTCTGTAAGACCAGCCTGGGCTACATAGCCAGTTTCAGGCCAGCCGGGGCTACAAGGCTATATACTGAGACCCTGACTCAAAACACACAGACACACACAAACACAGACACACACATGCATGCACACCACATAAGCACACATACACCACACACATCCCACAAAGCACACACACTCACATACATCACATACACATGCACACCACACACAAGCTCGTACGCACAACACACACATACACACACATACTACACACACACACCATAAGCACACACAGGTATGCACAACACACACATACACACACATACTACACACACACACACACACACCATAAGCACACACAGGTATGCACACTGTGGCCTCATGGGATCTCGCTGGTACGACCATGGTTCCCCCGGCTTTGGCAGGTGTCTTGAGTGGCTTTCAGTTTCCTCTCTGGCCATGCACCCCAGTGCTTAGGGCCTCCCATGGAGGCCACCCCAGTTCTCTTGCCTCTTCCTTCCCAGACCAAGCAAATAAAAGGCCTTCCTAATAGACCCAGATGTTTAATTTCAAAGTTGGTGTCTATTTTTCCCCTCAACCCTTCCAAAGCTTCCTAGGTGACTTAGTCACACCCAGGCTCAGACCCTCACTAGGGTGCCAACGGTCCCAGTTACTGGCACTTCTCACACTTTATTTTGATTTTCTCGTGTAGCTCAGGCTGGACAGTAGGTAACTCACTATGTAGCCGAGGGCGACCTCAACCTTTTTTGATCCTCCTTCCTCTACCTCCCCAACTGCTGGCATGTATTACCATGCCCAGTTTATGTTTTGCTGAGGTCTGAACCCAGGGCTTCATCCATGCTAGGTGGGCATGCTACCATTAAGCTACAACATTGGACAACTTCCCTGTTTTAGCAATGAAGATCTCGAGGTCCAGGGACAACCCTTGCCCCAGCCCCCAGCCAGTTGGGACACTTGGTTGTATCTTCCTGAAGGAAAGGCCCCTGTGTCTGCTGGATGCAGGGTCAGGATGAATTGCCTCGGTATAGACATCAGATGGCTCAAGGGTAGTCCAGCTTGGGCTGATGTGACAGAAAGAACCATGGGGTCAGCCTGGGAAAGCTGTCATAGGCAAGGTTCTTGATGAGCAGCCAGCTGTGGTTCAGTCAGTCAGACATATCTTCTTCCTCAGGTCCCTCAGGGGTCCAGCCACTGGCGGCACGCTTGATAGCTCTCACCCAGCGGCCTTGCAGCTCCACGGACTCAGCCTTGAACGTGTACTGCAGGCCTGACTGTTGCAGCTGGAAAACCCGAGGGTCCCCCTGGGGTCCTGAAGTCACCTGATAGCCCAGCAGGGGGATGGAGGTGTGAGCCTTCGTGTCCTGGAGGAGAAGAAAGCCGTGGGCTACTGTCCCCCAGTTCAGCCTCACTGTCCCTGACAGACGAATGTGCCCCCTGATGGAGGGGGACTGTTGGAAGATGGGGGTAAAAGGAGAAGGGGGAGGGGGAAGAAGAGAGGAGAAGGAAGAGGAAGAGGAGGAGGAAGAAGAGGAGGAAGAAGAAGAAGAGGAGGAGGAGGGAGAGGAGGAAAAGGAGGAAAGAATGAGTCTTCCTGCAGTCTGAGCCCAGCCCTGAAACTCAGTAAGCCAGACCTTGAGAAAACCACGTCCCCAGAAGGCCTCAGTTTCCCTGTCTTCCCTGCAGGGCGCATACTACCCCAAGTCCACTTTGCCCCCCTCTGTGAGAATGTAGAGGTCTAGCTGGAACAGACATGGCATACCTGGGGGGCTGCATAAACGTACAGCACAAGGGGGTCATCCCGGGGGATCACACACCAGCTCCGGGGAAGGCTCCTGCCACACTTGTCCCCCATGAGCTGCAGGAAGCTGCACAGCAGACTCTGGTCGGGCCCTGCTGAGGCCTCTTTCTGAAAGTAGAAAGGACAGTCAGGTGACAGAATGCCCACAAGGTGTCATGGGACCAGACCTCAGCCACCACGGAACTTCATAATGGGACCAGACCTCAGCCACGGAACTTCATAATGGGACCAGACATCAGCCATGGAACTTCATAATCACTACCATTTTCTTTCTCTCTTCCTTCCTTCCTTCCTTCCTTTCTTCCTTCCTTCCTTTCTTCCTTCCTACCTTTCTTTCTTTCTTTCTTTCTTTCTTTTTTTCTTTCTTTCTTTCTTTCTTTCTTTCTTTCTTTCTTTCCTTCTTTTGACAGAGGCTCATGTAGCCCAGGCTAACCTAAAATTTGGTATGTAGCAGAGGATGGCCTTGAACTCCTGATCATCTTCCCCACACCCCAGGATTCTGGGATTGTGGGCATATGCCATCACTCCTGACACAATTACTTATCTTTAATCCCTACATGAGACTACAAGGAATGACAGGTCATTTGTCTGAGGCTCAGAGACACTCCACCATGCTGGTCCTGGTTCATGCTGGCCAACAGCAGGCAGAACAATGAGGTGTGTGTGCTCATATAGGCAGGCGCCAGAGCCAGGGCTGTCCTCCTGAGCTAGTCAAGGGTCAGAGTTAGGGCCTGGCAGGCATGAATCTACAGAAGCAGGTCTTTTGCCCAGGTAGGTCAGAAGGCACACATGAGAGAAAGCTGAAGTCTGTGAGGAGAAGCCGACTTGCTTGTGGGAGTGAGTCTCAGTTGAAATAGGCCAGTCTCCCTCTTTTTTCCAAGGGACTGTGGGATGTCACTTTGGCCTCCGTGGGGGAGACAGCGTAGCTCAAAGATGACCTTGGCTAGCTTGTGCTCATGGGATGGGGAGTGGTTCTGGGAGGGCTCGAAGCCGGTACACAGATCACAGAGGAGACCAGGAAGAGCTGTATGATGTTAAGAAGGTCATCTCTCTGGACTGGTTTTCCAAGGCCCTTTTCCGCTTAGAACAGTGCCTGACCGAAGCCTGGGTATTCCCGTCTATCACACAAGATCAGTGGGCACGTCTTTGCCTTGAAGAACTGTGGGGCGGGCCCAAGGAGCATGAACTGGAATAGATGGACCATGCTGCTATTGGATGGGGACACAGAGGAGTGGGAGAGATGGAATAACAGCCTGCAGCCTATAGCTCCCAGCTGTCGCCAGGTCTGGTGTGTTTGGACTGGAGCAGAGGGGCTGTCTGGGGGTAGAAAGTTGAGAGGAGGGGAGTCGTGGCGGCTTGTTTCTCAGAACCCGGGACAGGGTCTTCTGCGCAGGGAATTGTGGGATGCTTCCAGCCTTCACCTCTAAGATGCCTCGCTTCTTGTCCTCCTTGCAGTCGGGGAGTACGTTTCCGGTGAGAAACGTGTAGCAGGTCAGGCAGACTCGGTTGGGCCGGTTGCTGTCATATTTCAGCTCCGCACGGTAGTCAGAGCATTTGGCGCACACTACCTGGGGGGTGGGAGCAGCCGGGTGTAAGGAAGCTTGCTTGGCCACGGGAGCCTAAGCAAAAGACTGGGGTTCAAGACCCAGCCCCGCTGCACGGCCCCGTCTACCCACTTTCCCTCCATGAGCCTCTTACATGGGGCTGGGTCCTGGAGGGCTAGGTAGAACAAGCTGTAGCTACCAGAACCTCACTGGCCCCAGCAAGTCGTGTCCCCCCCCCCCCACCTGACGAAACAGCAAGGGTAGGGTGACTCAGGGGAGAAAGTGACTGGTCAGGCTACACAGCTAACTGGCAACCCAGACAGCCTTAAAGGTCTCAGGGTTTACAAACGGAACGTAGCTCAGTTGGTAGAGTGTTACCTACTACGCACAAAGTGGGGAGAGTGGGGGTGGGGGTGGGTTCAAAGCCAGCCTGGACGACGTAAGATCCAGTCTCAAAAATAAATCAATAAAGAAAACAGCAAGTTTGTCACCTGCTACAGAAGGGAGACGGGCAGGAAGACCCTCCAGAGGTATTCTGGGGAGTCCAATCACCCAGCTCCCCGCTAAAGGCGTGTCAGGATACTAGGTAAGGATGGGTAGGGAGGTGTGGAGAGAAACTCCGGGTACCAGGAGTATGCCTCTGAGGAAGACCGGGGTGCCCCGGGCATGCTGGGTGTGGCCACTCTCGGGGAGTCACCCTGTACCCCGCCTTTGTAGGGTGCTCGAGGCAGAAAAGGGAGACAGAAACTGGCAGCTGAGCACGAAACGAAAGGGTGACTCACTGGCTCCCCAAAGAGGACGTGCACGGGCCTGAGACACCCAGGAGTCAGGATGAGGGCGCCCAGGCCCATGTGCCTGCCTTAGGAGTATATTATGCTTTTACTGAGAAATGTATAAACACTTCTTCTCATTTCCTATTTATGTCTTCTGTGTGAGTGTACACCACGTTCGTGGGGGTGACTGTGGAGGTCAGAAGGGGGTGTCGCTGGGGCTGGAGTCTTCTGCAAGAGCCCCAAGTGCTCTTAAGTATGGAGTCATCTCTCCTCTGTCTTTATTGGGAAATTTGTTTTGTATAATTATTAAATACTTATTGTCTCTTCATCAGCCTTACTTGTTTTTCTGAGGCAGGGTCTCATGTAACCGTGTTCCAGGCTGACCCAGAACTCACTATGTAGCCCAGGCTGACCCAGAACTCACTATGTAGCCCAGGCTGA
>NW_022196909.1:46060385-46061355 GCF_008632895.1 Mastomys coucha
ACCCAGAACTCACTATGTAGCCCAGGCTGACCCAGAACTCACTATGTAGCCCAGGCTGACCCAGAACTTCTGATCTTACTTCCTCCTTCCATGTGCTAAGGTTACAGGTATGCATGCACCAGTACATTCGGTTTTGAGCTGTTATTGCTTTTTTGTTTTTTTTTTTGTTTTTTTTTTGTTTTTGTTTTTGTTTTTTTTCGAGACAGAATTTCTCTGTATAGCCCTGGCTGTCCTGGAACTCACTCTGTAGACCAGGCTGGCCTTGAACTCAGAAATCCACCTGCCTCTGCCTCCCAAGTACTGGGATTAAAGACGTGCGCCACCACTGCCTGGATGCTTTTTGTTTTTTAAGCGTTTAGTGTTTGAGATCACGTACAAGAGTGTGGGTGTATATGCACATGCATGCACACACACACACACATATCATGGTGTAGGTATGGAAGTTACAGAATCAGCTTTTCCTTCTACGATATGAATTCCAGGGACTGAACACACAGGTCATCAGGTTTGGTAGCAAACGCCATCACCCCCGGGCTGCCTAGAGGGTTTATTATTGTACTTAAATGACCTTGAATATTAGGATCTTGCTATGTAGCTCAATCTGGCCACGAACTCACAGCCTGTTGTCTCCCATCTCACAGGATTAGACTTTAGGACTCAGGTGGGGACACGGAGGCCTGCCTAAGAATCTGGAGTTTGCAACACATAAAAGGAAAAGAGGGAGAGAGAGGATTCGCCACTGCTAACACAAGGCAAATACCAGGTAGCGGGGCTGGCAAATTGCAGGTGGTGGGTGGGTGCCCGCCTGGGGATAGAGACCCTCTCAGCTCTGGGCAGGTGAAGGGGAAGATTACTGAAGGAGGCTTCAGCAGGCTGGTTCCTTCCCTGAACCCACCTCCCATCCCTGAAGCACCTCCCATCCTGAAGCACCTCCCATCCCTGAAGCACCTCCCATCCCTGAAGCACCTCC
>NW_022196909.1:46061369-46065545 GCF_008632895.1 Mastomys coucha
CCTCCCTGAAGCACCTCCCATCCCTGAAGCTCCTCCCACCCCTGAAGCACCTCCCACCCCTGAACCCACCTCCCATCCCTAAAGCACCTCCCATCCCTGAAGCAGGAAGCTTCACATGGCATACCAGGCGGGGAGTACGAGGGCAGTGGACACACCCACCCAGGCCAGAGAGCTGGCCTGATGTGGGAGGCAGGAATGTCTATGCATGTGTACTCACATAGCCACAAGCCCGGCAGTGATGGCGCCGACGAGTCAGGGCATTGAAGGGCTCCTGGCAGCGCATGCACATGGTCACCATCTTGTCTCGGACCCACTGAGGGGCTCGGAGACCCAGCTCCTCTACCTGTGGCTGAGAGAGAGGAGCAGCTAGCTGGCTGGCCGGGTGTTTCAAGGCATCTTGTACCCCTGGGAGGTCCTCCAGCCTCTGCTCGAGGTCATTCACTGGCTAATATTCTTACCGCAGAGGTGAGGAAACGGGCCTAGAGGCGTCACACAACTCGAGAGCGTTACCCAGAAAGCCTAGTTTAGAGCTGAGATCCGAAAGCCCACCTTCAAATTTTCCTGCCTCTCTGATCTATTCAGATCCACTGGTCAAGCCTGGGCTATGTAAGGCTCCTCCCTGGTCTTCACACAGCTCATCTCAAGGGTCTAAATGGCAGACATTTTTGCTTTGTTTGTTTTTGAAACAGTTTCACTATGTAGCTGAGGTTGGCCTGGAACTCACTATGTAGACTAGGTTGTCCTAGAACTCACTATGTAGACCAGGCTGGCCTCCAACTCACAGAGCTGGGAGTAAAGGCTTGAAGCCATGCCTAGCTAAAAGCAACATTTTTATTTCTATTTTTGAAGGTTCTTTTTGAGCTAGGGTCTCATGCGGACTTGACTGGCCTTGAACTCACTAAATATCAGAGGATGACCTCAAACTTCCAACCCTCCTGCCTCCATCTCCTGCGTGCTGGGTGACCGATGGTAATGTTGGGTGGAAGGTATGCTTTGGGCCTTTAATGTAATGTCCGTCCTGGCTAGGGAACACTTTGTCCCTGGAACTCAGCCTTGGGGTACAGAAGGTCCTAGTACCTTGGGCTCCTGTGTGTCCCCCTGAGGTCCCTGGACAGCAGCCTTGAAGGTTTCACTCCGCTTCTCCACCTGGTCAATAGCAGCCTGGCAGGCCTGAGTGGGGGTGGGGGTTGGGGAGGTGAGAGGGAGGTGCCCAAGGCTTCTTGCCCACATCCAATACATTTGGCTAAGTGTGGCCGGGAGTAGGCCCCAGACTCTACATGAAGGAGAAGCTGTCAGCTCCAGGTTATACACGCCAAAACGGAGTCTTAAAGAAGTTACGAGTTGCTCCAGACCGCCCTGCATAGCCCGGTTTGAAGTCAGGGCCGGCTTCAAACTCTACAGAAAGACGAGGTGACCAGGTACACCCAGGTATTGACATACACCCTCTTTCTCTCCCCTTCCTCGCAGGTAATCTAGGCTCAGACTCCCCACGAGTGTCCATACCTGTATCCAGGAAACCATTTCCTCTTGGGACCTGCTCGGAAGGAAAGAGAACCTGATGCGGAGGACAGTACCAGCCCGTTGGTTTATCTGCTGGTCTCCCACAGCCCCAGCCTGCTAGCATCTACCTGGCCTGCAGCTCCAGCGTGCGCTGCTTTCCGGACACCAGGAAGCAGTGGGGGAACTCAGCATCCGTCAGCTCCCGCACCTGCCGGCAGAGGAAAGAGCCATCAGACCCACAGCCCAGTACCGAGGACAGGAGCAATCCCTTCCCCACCAGTCAGGCACCCATGCACCTAGCTCTGCAACAAATGGGACTGAAGGCTTTGGAACTATGTCAGCTGACCCGGTGCGGAGTGGAGGGTCCAGAAACAGAAGGTGGACCTCGACATGACTTGAGTCTATGAAAACTTTTGGGGTTATCTTTGCAGCTTAAATGTTTGCACAATGATAAGTGCAATCATTCTCTCGGGAGTCCTGGGAAGTAGATCTTATTCTTAGTTATGTGGCGCTGGGTCTGGAAGCTCAGAACCAGGCATGGGACCTGCCTGAGATCACACAGCTTTTAAGGGGCAAAATGAGGCGCCTTGCGATGGGTTTCTGCCATCCATCAAGAGTGAGGTTGGGGGCTGGTGAGATGGCTCAGCTGGTTAAGAGCACTGACTGCTCTTCCAGAGGTCCTGAGTTCAAAGCCCAGCAACCACATGGTGGCTCACAGCCATCTGTAATGGGAGGTTGGAGAGACTGCCATGTGTACAGACTCACATCAGGGAGGGCTGGGTGTGGTCTGGACCCTGTCTGTATCCTGCTGGGAGGGAGGGGCTGTGAATGGTGGCCGATGCATGCAGCCACGGTGCACACGGAATGACAGGCAGAGCCTGATGTGGAGCAGAGCCACCGCATTGCAGCTCAGGCCTGTGGGGCGTGCTGCAAAGGACAGATGCTCTGGGAAGAGAGGGGCGGCAGGCGCTGAGGGAGCAGCTCGGGGAGACCTGGATGAACTGTTACCATCCCTGTCAGAGGAGGGATCAGGAAAAGCAGGTGGAGGCCTAAAGCTTGCAGCTTGCAGGAGTCCAGGAAGGAAGGGCTAGAGAGCTTTGAGAGGAGAGGGGAACCCCAGGGTGTTCCAGGTCGGAGTCAAGAAGCCCTAGGATTCGAGCCTCCAGGTTTGGGCTCCCCGCTGTGCTGGCTCAACCACACTCTGGGGGCACAGTTCAGGGTTTTTCTATCCCATACAGTTCTTTGGGCTCATCACCAAAGGGCCCCCTGCTTCAGAAGGCTCTCCTGACATCTGTGGCCAGCCGGTACATCTCCAGATCTTGTCAGGATGAGATATTTGACTGCCATCTGCTGGCCAGCTCTCTCTGTAAACCTGCACTCTATGACATATCACAGTTGGCTCCTGATGGCACCTCTGAGATGAGGCATCCTCGTGCAGGGTACAACCTCCTGGGTTCTATGGGAGGTTCCTGGATGGCGTGCCTCTGCAACCTCTCCTTCCTGTTAGGCTGGCAGCACAAGGGCCAGCTCAGACCACAGACAGACGCAATCGCCTTGTGGGAATGATGTGCTCCTGGCACTAGGTCGTAGGTCATAGGCAGGCCGGTAGGACAACCAAAGTGGTTCAAGCCCCACAGTCCCTCAAACTTGACTCAAAGAATGGTAGACAGCTCTTCACCCACCATGTCCGGCAACGTCCAGCAGAGGGTGCTATGTGGCCGCTAGCAAGTGAGACTGGCTTGCCAAATGGTGGCAGCCAAGAGCCGGCACATAGTGGCCTTCTCACGCGATCACAGCTGGCTTTAACCTCACTATGTAAGCCAAGGATGATCTGGAATGCCTGACCCTCCTGCCACCACTTGCCAAGCGCTGAGATTACAGATGGGTGCCACCACACCTGGGCTATCGGGTGCTGGGGATCTAATCCAGGCTGGATGAATGTTAAGCAAACCCTCTACCAAAGGAGCCACATTACAAACCTTGGTTTGTTTTGTCTTTTGGGTTTCTTGTTTGTTTGTTTGTTTTTTGTTTTTGTGTGTGAGTGTGTGTGTGTGTGTGTGTGTGTGTGTGTGGTTTTGGTGTGTGGGTGTGTGCGTGTGTAGTTTTGTTTTTTGAGATGGCCTCTCTGTGTATTCCAGGCCGGCTCAGACTTCACTACAATCCAAAATCCTGAATTTGCAGCAATCCTCCTGTATCAGACTCCAAAGGGCTGGGATTACAGGTGTGAGGCACCATGCCAGGCTCCGAATCTCCTTTGGTTCCTGTATCTTTTGTCTCCTTCTGTCCTTCCCCTCCTTCTGAGACACTCCATGGTCCTGGCTAGCCTGTAATTCACGGTTATAGACCAGTCTAGCCTGAAATTCACTCTGTAGACCATTCTAGAAATAAGCTCACAGAGGCCCGCCTGCCTCTGCCTCCCAAGTACTGAAATTAAACTCATGTACCATCACATCTAGCCTTGGTTGGCTGATCTCTGCTACAGGCTGAGTCTGTTCCTCCAATGCCTTCTTCTCACCCCTAGTTAGATCTACCTCCTCCCTCAGTCTTACTCATTAAGGGCCTTTCTCTACCTCTTCCCTCAGTCTTGCTCACTGAGGACCCTTCTCTACCTCCTCTCTCAGTCTTGCTCACTAAGGGCCTTTCTCTACCTCTTCCCTCAGTCTTGCTCACTAAGGA